>NW_028188963.1:688382-789312 GCF_054131305.1 Coturnix japonica
GGGACAGGAAGTGAGGGGGACGGGGGGGGGAAACAGGAAGTGGGGGACAGGAAGTGAGGGGGGCAGGAAGTGAGAGGGGACGGGAAGTAGGACAGGAAGTGGTGGGGAAACAGGAAGTGGGGGAAACAGGAAGTGGGGGACAGGAAGCGGGGGGGGACAGGAAGTGGGGGAGAGGAAGTTGAGGGGACAGGAAGTGAGGGGGGACAGGAAGTGGGGGAGACAGGAAGTGAGGGGGGACGGGAAGTGAGGGGGGACAGGAAGTGAGGGGACAGGAAGTGAGGGGGACAGGAAGTGGAGGGGATGGGGGGGAACAGGAAGTGGGTGACAGGAAGTTGAGGGGGACAGGAAGTGGGGGGGGACAGGAAGTGGGGGACAGGAAGTTGAGGGGGACAGGAAGTTGGAGGGAAAGGAAGTGGGGGGAACAGGAAGTCGTGAGACAGGAAGTGAGGGGGGACAGGAAGTGAGGGGGGACAGGAAGTGAGGGGACAGGAAGTGGGGGGGACAGGAAGTGAGGGGGACATGGGGGGGAAACAGGAAGTGGGGGACAGGAAGTGAGGGGGCAGGAAGTGAGAGGGGACAGGAAGTGAGGGGGGACAGGAAGTGGGGGGGACAGGAAGTGGGGGGGGGACAGGAAGTGAGGGGGGACGGGAAGTGAGGGGGGACAGGAAGTGAGGGGACAGGAAGTGGGGGACAGGAAGTGGGGGGACAGGAAGTGAGAGGGGACGGGAAGTGAGGGGGGACAGGAAGTGGGGGGACAGGAAGTGGGGGGGCAGGAAGTTGAGGAGGACAGGAAGTGGGGGGGGGACAGGAAGTCGGGGGGACAGGAAGTGAGGGGGGACAGGAAGTGAGGGGGACGGGGGGGGAAACAGGAAGTGAGGGGGGCAGGAAGTGAGGGGGACAGGAAGTGAGGGGGGACAGGAAGTGAGGGGACAGGAAGTCGGGGGGGGACAGGAAGTCGGGGGGGACAGGAAGTGAGGGGGGACAGGAAGTGAGGGGGACGGGGGGGGGAAACAGGAAGTGAGGGGGGCAGGAAGTGAGGGGGACAGGAAGTGAGGGGGGACAGGAAGTGAGGGGACAGGAAGTGGGGGGGGACAGGAAGTGGGGGACAGGAAGTGGGAGGGGACAGGAAGTGGGGGGGGACAGGAAGTGGGGGGACAGGAAGTGAGGGGGGACAGGAAGTGGGGGACAGGAAGTGGGAGGGGACGGGAAGTGAGGGGGGACAGGAAGTGAGGGGACAGGAAGTCGGGGGGGGACAGGAAGTGAGAGGGGACAGGAACAGGAAGTGGGGGGGACAGGAAGTGAGGGGAGAGGAAGTGGGGGGGGACAGGAAGTGGGAGACAGGAAGTGGGGGACAGGAAGTGAGGGGGACAGGGAGAGGGGTGGAAACAGGAAGTGGGGGACGGGAAGTGGGGGAGAACAGGAAGTGAGGGTGGCTCCACTTATGGGTCCCACTTATGGGTCAGCCCCTCTTATGGGTCCCACCCCCCACTTATGTGTCTGCCCCCCACTTATGGGTCCCCATTATAGGTCCCACTTATGGGTCCCACTTATGTGTCTGCCCCCCACTTATGGGTCTCCCCCACTTATGGGTCCCACTTATGGGTCAGCCCCACTTATGGGTCCCACTTATGTCCCACCCCCTACATGTGGGTCTACCCCCACTTATGGGTCCCACCCCCCACTTACGGGTCCCACTTATGGGTCCCACCCCCCACATATGGGTCCCACCCCCCACTTATGGGTCCCACCCCCCACTTATGGGTCAGCCCCACTTATGGGTCTCACTTATGTGTCCCACCCCCCACTTATGGGTCCCACTTATGTGTCCCACTTATGGGTCTGCCCCCCACTTATGGGTCCCACCCCCCACTTATGAGCCCCACTTATGAGCCCCACTTATGGGTCAGCCCCACTTATGGCTCCTGCTTATGGCTCCCACTTATAGGGTGCCACTTATAGGGTCTCACTTATGGGTCCCACTTGTGGGTCTGCCCCCCACTTATGGGTCCCACTTATGGGTCAGCCCCACTTATGGGTCCCACTTATGTGTCTGCCCCCCACTTATGGGTCCCACTTATGTGTCTCCCCCCCCCACTTATGGGACCACCCCCCACTTATGGGTCCCACCCCTCACTTATGGCTCCCATCCCCATTTATGGGTCCCACTTATGGGTCCCACTTATGGGTCTGCCCCCCACTTATGGCTCCCTTCCCCACTTATGGGTCTGTCCCCCACTTATGGCTCTCCCTTATGGGTCTCACTTATGGGTCCCACTTATGGGTCTGCCCCTCACTTATAGGTCCCACTTATGGGTCCCCATTATAGGTCCCACTTATGGGTCCCACTTATGTGTCTGCCCCCCACTTATGGGTCCTGTCCCCCACTTATGGGTCCCACTTATGGGTCCCACTTATGGCTCCCAGTCATGGGTCTGCCCCCCACATATGGGTCCCACCCCCCACTTATGGGTCCCACTTATGGGTCTGCCCCCCACTTATGGGTCCCACCCCCCACTTATGGGTCCCACTTATGTATCTGCCCCCCACTTATGGGTCCCACCCCCCACTTATGGGTCAGCCTCACTTACGGATCCCACTTACGGGTCAGCCCCACTTATGGGTCCCACTTATGTGTCTCTCCCCCCACTTATGGGACCACCCCCCACTTATGGGTCTGCCCCCCACTTATGTGCCCCACCCCCCACTTATGGGTCCCACTTATGAGCCCCACTTATGGGTCAGCCCCACTTATGGCTCCCGCTTATGGCTCCCACTTATAGGGTCCCACTTATAGGGTCTCACTTATGGCTCCCACTTATAGGGTCCCACTTATAGGGTCTCACTTATGGCTCCCACTTATAGGGTCCCACTTATAGGGTCTCACTTATGGCTCCCACTTATAGGGTCCCACTTATAGGGTCTCACTTATGGCTCCCACTTATAGGGTCCCACTTATAGGGTCTCACTTATGGCTCCCACTTATAGGGTCCCACTTATAGGGTCCCACTTATAGGGTCTCACTTATGGGTCTCACTTATGTGTCTGCCCCCCACTTATGGGTCCCACTTATGGCTCCCAGCTCCACTTATGGGCCTGCCCCCCACTTATAGGTCCCATTTATGGGTCCCACTTATGGATCCCACTTATGGCTCCCACTTATGGGTCTGCCCCCCACTTATGGGTCCCACTTATGTGTCTGCCCCCCACTTATGGGTCAGCCCCACTTATGTGTCCCACTTATGTGTCTGCCCCCCACTTATGGGTCAGCCCCACTTATGGGTCCCACTTATGGGTCTGCCCCCCACATATGGGTCCCACCCCTCACTTATGGGTCCCACTTATGGGTCCTGCCCCCCACTTATGGGTCCCACTTATGTGTCTCCCCCCCCACTTATGGGACCACCCCCCACTTATGGGTCCCACTTATGGGTCAGCCACACTTATGGGTCCCACTTATGTGTCTGCCCCCCACTTATGGGTCCCACTTATGTGTCTCCCCCCCCACTTATGGCTCCCTTCCCCACTTATGGGTCTGCCCCCCACTTATGGGTCCCACCCCCCACTTATGGGTCCCACTTATGGGTCTGCCCCCCACTTATGGGTCCCACTTATGGGTCCCACTTATGGGTCTGCCCCCCACTTATGGGTCCCACTTATGGGTCCCACTTATGTGTTTGCCCCCCACTTATGTGTCCCACTCCCCACTTATGGGTCTCCCCCACTTATGGGTCCCACCCCCCACTTATGGGTCCCACTTATGGGTCCCACCCCCCACTTATGGGTCAGTCCCACTTATGGTTCAGCCCCACTGCTGTGCCCCACTTGTCCCGCAGTCGCCGCAGCTGCAGTAGGTGCCTGTCCCAGCCGGGTCCCTGCGCCTGGTGCCGCTCGTTGGGTCGATGCTTCGCGTTCGGAACCTACTTGGGCCAGTTCAGCACCGGGGGGTGTCAGGGCTGGCACGACAGGTGGGATGTGGGGGGGGTATGGGGGGGTATGGGGGGTATATGGGGCTGTATGGGGGATATGGGGTTCCTATAGGGGGGTATGGAGGGATATGGGGTTGTTATAGGGGGATATGGGGGGAGATGGGGGGATGTGGGGGGATATGGGGCTGTATGGGGGGATATGAGGGGGTATAGGGGAGTATGGGGGGAGATGGGGTTCCTATAGAGGGATATGGGGCTGTATGGGGGGATATGGGGGGGGAGATGGGGGGATATGGGGCTGTATGGGGGGATATGGGGGGGGAGATGGGGAGATATGGGGCTGTATGGGGGGATGTGGGGGGATATGGGGCTGTATGGGGGGATATGGGGCTGTATGGGGGAATATGGGGCTCTGTGGGGGGATATGGGGGATGTGGGGGGGTATGGGGTCCCTATGGGGGGGTATGGGGTCTCTATGGGGGGATATGGGGTCCCTGTGGGGCTCTATGGGGGGATATGGGGTCCCTGTGGGGCTCTATGGGGGGATATGGGGCTCTATGGGGGGGATATGGGGGGATATGGGGCTGTATGGGGGGATATGGGGCTCTATGGGGGGATATGGGGTCCCTATGGGGCTCTATGGGGGGATATGGGGCTGTATGGGGGGATATGGGGTCTCTATGGGGCTGTATTGGGGGGATATGGGGTCCCTATAGGGGGATATGGGGGGAGATGGGGGGATATAGGGGGGAGATGGGGGAATATGGGGTCCCTATAGGGGGATATGGGGGGAGATGGGGTCCCTGTGGGTCCCTATGGGGGGGATATGGGGGGGATATGGGGCTGTATGGGGGGATATGGGGGGATATGGGGCTCTATGGGGGGATATGGGGGGATATGGGGTCCCTATGGGGCTCTGTGGGGGGATATGGGGGGATATAGGGCTCTATGGGGGGATATGGGGCTGTATGGGGGGGATATGGGGGGATATAGGGCTCTATGGGGGGACATGGGGGGATATGGGGCTGTATGGGGGGATATGGGGTCCCTATGGGGGGATATGGGGCTCTATGGGGGGATATGGGGTCTCTATGGGGCTCTGTGGGGGGATATGGGGTCTCTATGGTGGGATGTGGGGGGGATATGGGGGGGTATATGGGGGGATATGGGGGGATATGGGGCTGTATGGGGGGGTATGGGGGGGATATGAGGGGATATGGGGCTCTATGGGGGGTATATGGGGCTGTATGGGGGGATATGGCGCTGTATGGGGGGATATGGGGCTCTATGGGGGGATATGGGGCTGTATGGGGGGATATGGGGCTCTATGGGGGGATATGGGGCTCTATGGGGGGATATGGGGGGATATGGGGCTGTATGGGGGGGTATGGGGGGATATGGGGCTGTATGGGGGGGTATGGGGTCCCTATGGGTCCCTATGGGGGGGTATGGGGTCCCTATAGGGGGATATGGGGGGAGATGGGGGGATATGGGGCTCTATGGGGGGATATGGGGTTCCTATAGGGGGGTATGGAGGGATATGGGGTTGTTATAGGGGGATATGGGGGGAGATGGGGCTGTATGGGGGGATATGGGGTCCTTATGGGGCTCTATGGGGGGATATGGGGGGATATGGGGCTCTATGGGGGGATATAGGGCTCTATGGGGGGATATGGGGGGATATGGGGGGATATGGGGGGATATGGGGTCTCAGTGGGGGGATATGGGGCTCTATGGGGGGATATGGGGGGATATGGGGCTGTATGGGGGGATATGGGGCTGTATGGGGGAATATGGGGTCCCTATGGGCTCTGTGGGGCCATATGGGGCTCTGTGGGGTTCCTATGGGGGGATATGGGGGCATGTGGGGTCTCTATGGGGCTCTATGGGGCCATATGGGGCTCTGTGGGGTTCCTATGGGGGGATATGGAGGAATATGGGGGGGTATGGGGTTCCTATAGGGGGATATGGGGCTGTATGGGGGGATGTGGGGGGATATGGGGTCCCTATGGGGCTCTATTGGGGGATATAGGGGGATATGGGGCTCTATGGGGGGATATGGGGGGGTATGGGGCTGTATGGGGGGGTATGGGGGGATATGGGGCTGTATGGGGGGTATATGGGGTCCCTATGGGGCTCTAGGGGGGGATATGGGGTCCCTGTGGGTCCCTATGGGGGGGTATGGGGTCCCTATGGGGCTCTGTGGGGCCATATGGGGCTCTGTGGGGTTCCTATGGGGGGATATGGGGGGGTATGGGGTTCCTATGGGGCTGTATGGGGGGATATGGGGTCCCTATGGTGGGATATGGTGGGATATGGGGCTGTATGGGGGGGTATGGGGCTCTATGGGAGGATATGGGGTTCCTATAGGGGGATATGGGGCTGTATGGGGGGATGTGGGGGGATATGGGGTCCCTATGGGGCTCTATGGGGGGATATGGGGAGATATGGGGCTCTATGGGGGGATATGGGGGGATATGGGGCTCTATGGGGGGATATGGGGCTCTATGGGGGGGTATGGGGGGATATGGGGCTCTATGGGGGGGTATGGGGTCCCTATGGGTCCCTATGGGGGGGATATGGAGGGGATATGGGGCTGTATGGGGGGATATAGGGGGATATGGGGCTGTATGGGGGGATATGGAGGGATGTGGGGGGATATAGGGCTCTGTGGGGGGATATGGGGTTCCTATGGGGGGATATGGGGTTCCTGTGTTCCCTATGGGGGGATATGGGGTCCTTATGGGTCCCTATGGGGGGATATGGAGGGATATGTGGTCTCTGTGGGGCTGTATGGGGGGATATGGGGTCCCTATGGGGTCCATGAGGTTCCTATGGGGTCCCTGTGTTCCATATGGGGGGATATGGGGTCCTTATGGGTCCCTAAGGGGGGATATGGGGGGGTATGGGGTCCCTATGGGGGGATATGGGGTTCCTATAGGGGGATATGGGGGGATATGGGGTTCCTGTGGGGTCCCTATGGGTTCCTACGGGGTTCCTGTGTTCCCTATGGGGTCCCTATGGGTTCCTATGGGGTCCATGAGGTCCCTATGGGATCCCTGTGTTCCCTATGGGGGGATATGGGGTCCCTATGGGGCTGTATGGGGGGATATGGGGTCCTTATGGGGCTCTATGGGGGGATATGGGGTCTCTGTGGGGGGGTATGGGGTCCCTATGGGTCCCTATGGGGGGGATATGGGGGGGATATGGGGCTGTATGGGGGGATATGGGGTCCCTATGGGGGGATATGGGGCTGTATGGGGGGATATGGGGGGATATGGGGCTGTATGGGGGGATGTGGGGTCCCTATGGGGGAATATAGGCGGATATGGGGCTGTATGGGGGGATATGGGGTTCCTGTAGGGGGATATGGGGGTATGTGGGGGGATATGGGGCCGTATGGGGGGGTATGGGGGGATATGGGGCTGTATGGGGCTCTGTGGGGTTCCTATGGGGGGATATGGAGGAATATGGGGGGGTATGGGGTTCCTATGGGGGGCTATGGGGTCCCTATGGGGGGTATGGGGGGATATGGGGGGGGATATGGGGTTCCTATAGGGGGATATGGGGGGTATGGGGTGATATGGGGTTCCTATAGGGCCCTATGGGGGGGTATGGGGTCCCTATGGGGTTCTATGGGGAGGTATGGGGCTGTATGGCGGCTATGGCATCCCTGTGGAGGTATATGGGGGGATATGGGGTCCCTATGGGGCCTTATTGGGGGATATGGGGTCCCTATGGGTCCCTATGGGGGGATATGGGGACCCTGTATTCCCTATGGGGTCTCTGTGTTCCCTATGGGGTCCATGGGGTCCCTGTGTCCCCTATGGGGGGATATGGGGTCCCTATGAGTCCCTATGGGGGGATATGGGGTCCCTATGAGTCCCTATGGGGGTATATGGGGTCCCTATGGGTCCCTATGGGGGCATATGGGGTCCCTATGGGTCTCTATGAGGGGATATGGGGGTTCTATGGGTCTCTATGGGGGATATGGGGGGATATGGGGTCCCTATGGGGGCATATGGGGTCCCTATGGGTCTCTATGGGGGATATGGGGGGATATGGGGTCCCTATGGGTCCCTATGGGGGGATATGGGGTCCCTATGGGTCCCTATGGGGGCATATGGGGTCCCTATGGGTCTCTATGGGGGGATATGGGGTCCCTATGGGTCCCTATGGGGGGGTATGGGGTCCCTATGGGTCTCTATGGGGGATATGGGGGGATATGGGGTCCCTATGGGGGTATATGGGGTCCCTATGGGTCTCTATGGGGGATATGGGGTCCCTATGGGGGTATATGGGGTCCCTATGGGTCTCTATGGGGGATATGGGGTCCTTATGGGTCCCTAAGGGGGGATATGGGGGGGTATGGGGTCCCTATGGGGGGATATGGGGTTCCTATAGGGGGATATGGGGGGTATGGGGTTCCTGTGGGGTCCCTATGGGTTCCTACGGGGTTCCTGTGTTCCCTATGGGGTCCCTATGGGTTCCTATGGGGTCCATGAGATCCCTATGGGGTCCCTGTGTTCCCTATGGGGGGATATGGGGTCCCTATGGGGCTGTATGGGGGGATATGGGGTCCTTATGGGGCTCTATGGGGGGATATGGGGTCTCTGTGGGGGGGTATGGGGTCCCTATGGGTCCCTATGGGGGGGATATGGGGGGGATATGGGGCTGTATGGGGGGATATGGGGTCCCTATGGGGGGATATGGGGCTGTATGGGGGGATATGGGGGGATATGGGGCTGTATGGGGGGATGTGGGGTCCCTATGGGGGAATATAGGCGGATATGGGGCTGTATGGGGGGATATGGGGTTCCTGTAGGGGGATATGGGGGTATGTGGGGGGATATGGGGCTGTATAGGGGGGTATGGGGGGATATGGGGCTCTATGGGGCTGTATGGGGCTCTGTGGGGTTCCTATGGGGGGATATGGAGGAATATGGGGGGTATGGGGTTCCTATGGGGGGCTATGGGGTCCCTATGGGGGGTATGGGGGGATATGGGGGGGGATATGGGGTTCCTATAGGGGGATATGGGGGGTATGGGGAGATGTGGGGTCCCTATGGGGCTGTATGGGGCTCTGTGGGGTTCCTATGGGGCTCTATGGGGGGATATGGGGTTTCTATAGGGGGATATGGGGGATATGGGGCTGTATGGGGGACTATGGGGGGATATGGGGGGAGATGGGGTTCCTATAGGGGGATATGGGGCTATATGGGGGGATATGGGGGGATATAGGGTTCCTATAGGGGGATATGGGGGGATATGAGGCTGTATGGGGGGATGTGGGGTCCCTGTGGGGCTCTATGGGGGGATATAGGGGGATATGGGGCTCTATGGGGGGATATGGGGTTCCTATGGGGGGCTATGGGGTCCCTATGGGGGGTATGGGGGGATATGGGGTTCCTATAGGGGGATATGGGGGGATATGGGGTTCCTATGGGGGGATATGGGGTTCCTATAGGGGGATATGGGAGGATATGGGGAGATATGGGGCTGTATGGGGGGATATGGGGCTCTGTGGGGGGATATGGGGGGATGTGGGGGGATATGGGGTTGTTATAGGGGGATATGGGGAGAGATGGGGTTCCTATAGGGGGATATGGGGGGTATGGGGGATATCGGGGGTATGGGGAGATATGGGGGGATATAGGGGGGAGATGGGGGGATATAGGGGGGAGATGGGTCGGATATGGGGTCCCTATAGGGGGATATGGGGGGAGATAAGGGGATATGGGGTTCCTATAGGGGGATATGGGGGGATATAGTGCTGTATAGGGGGATATGGGGGGATATGCGGCTGTATGGGGGGATATGGGGGGATATGGGGTCCCTATGGGTCTCTATGGGGGATATGGGGGGGATATGGGATCCCTATGAGGCCTTATTGGGGTCCGTGGGGTCCCTGTATTCCCTATGGGGTCCATTGGGTCCCTATGGGGTCCCTGTGTCCCCTATGGGGTCCCTATGGGGTCCCTGTGTTCTCTATGGGTCCCTATGGGGTCCCTGTGTCCCCTATGGGGTCCATGGGGTCCCTGTGTCCCCTATGGGGTCCCTATGGGGTCCCTGTGTTCTCTATGGGTCCCTATGGGGTCCCTGTGTCCCCTATGGGGTCCATGGGGTCCCTGTGTCCCCTATGGGGTCCCTATGGGGTCCCTGTGTTCTCTATGGGTCCCTATGGGGTCCCTGTGTTCCCTATGGGGTCCATGGGGTCCCTGTGTTCCCTATGGGTTCCCTGTATCCCCTATATACCCCAATTCAATGTATGTCTCTATACTCAGTTCCCCCCCCGCCGCCGGCTGCCCACGGTGTGAAGCCGCTACAACGTGTGAGAGCTGCATCGGTAACAGAGATACAGACAGTGATAGTGATACAGATAGCGATACAAACAGCGCCCCCTGCGGGTGGTGCTGGGACGGACAGCGACCGCATATAGGGCGGTCAGTATAGGGGATATGGGGTTATATCGGGGGATATGGGGTATATGGGGTTATATGGGGGGATATGGGGGTTATATGGGGTTATATGGGGGGATATGGGGGGATATAGGGGGGATATGGGGTATATGGGATTGGTGCTGGGATGGACAGCGGCCGCATATAGGGCGGTTAGTATGGGGTATATCGGGTTATATGGGATTTTACAGGGTTATATAGGGTTATATGGGGGCATATGGGGGAATATGGGGTATATGGGTTATATAGGGTTATATGGGGGTATATGGGGTTTTATGGGGGGATATGGGGTTATATAGGGTTGTATTGGGGTATCTAGGGGGGATATGTGGTTATATGGGGGATATGGGGTTATATGGGGTTATATGGGGGTATATGGGGGATATGGGGTTATATGGGGTTATATGGGGTTATATGGGGTTATATGGGGGTATATGGGGGATATGGGGTTATATGGGGTTATATGGGGTTATATGGGGGATATGGGGTTATATGGGGTTATATGGGGGGTATATGGGGTTATATGGGGGGATATGGGGTTGTATTGGGGTATATAGGGGGGATATGGGGTTATATGGGGGGATATGGGGGTTATATAGGGGGATATGGGGGGACATGGGGGTTATATGGGGGGATATGGGGTTATATGGGGGGATATGGGGTTATATGGGGTTGTATGGGGTTATATCGGATCTTATAGGGTTATATGGGATCTTATAGGGTTATATGGGGTTATATGGGGTTATATAGGGATCTTATAGGGTTATATGGGAGGATATGGGGGGATATGGGGTTGTATTGGGGTATATAGGGGGGATATGGGGGGATAAGGGGGGATATGGGGTTATATGGGGGGATATGGGGTTATATAGGATCTTATAGGGTTATATGGGGGGATATGAGGGGTTATGGGGTTGTATTGGGGTATATAGGGAGTATATGGGGTTATATGGGGTTATATGGGATCTTATAGGGTTATATGGGATCTTATAGGGTTTTATGGCATCTTATAGAGTTATACGGGGGGATATGGGGGGATATGGGGTTGTATTGGGGTATATAGGGGGGACATGGGGTTATATGGGGGATATGGGGTTATATGGGGGGATATGGGGTTATATGGGATTGTATTGGATCTTATAGGGTTATGTGGGGTTATATAGGGATCTTATGGGGTTATATGGTGTTATATGGGGTTATATGGTGTTATATGGGGTTATATGGGGGGATATGGGGTTATATGGGGGGTTATATGGGGTTATATGGGATTGTATTGGGGTATATAGGGGGGATATGGGGTTATATGGGGTTATATAGGGATCTTATAGGGTTATATGGGGTTATATGGGGGGATATGGGGTTTTATTGGGGTATATAGGGGGGATATGAGGTTATATGGGGCTATATGGGGGATATATGGGGGGATATGTGGTTATATGGGGTTATATGGGGGGATATGGGGTTGTATTGGGGTATATGGGGTTATATGGGGGGATATGGGGTTATATGGGATTTTATTGGGGTATATAGGGGGGATATGGGGTTGTATGGGGTTATATAGGGATCTTATAGGGTTATATGGGGTTATATGGGGGGATATGGGGGATATGGGGTTATATGGGGTTATGGGGTTATATGGGGTTATATGGCATCTTATAGGGTTATATGGGGTTATATGGGGTTATATGGGGGTTATATGGGGGGATATGGGGTTGTATTGGGGTATATAGGGGGGATGTGGTGTTATATGGGGGGATATGGGGTTATATGTATCTCTATGGGTCTCTATGGGTCCTTATGGGTCTCTATGGGTCCCTATGGGTCTCTATGGGTCCCTATGGGTCTCTATGGGTCTCTATGTGTCTCTATGGGTCTCTATGGGTCTCTATGGGTCTCTATGGGTCCCTATGGGTCTCAATGGGTCCCTATGGGTCTCTATGGGTCCCTATGGGTCTCTATGGGTCTCTATGTGTCTCTATGGGTCTCTATGGGTCTCTATGGGTCTCTATGGGTCTCTATGGGTCCCTATGGGTCCCTATGTGTCTCTATGGGTTCCTATGGGTCTCTATGGGTCTCTATGGGTCTCTATGGGTCTCTATGGGTCCCTATGGGTCTCTATGTGTCTCTATGGGTTCCTATGGGTCTCTATGGGTCTCTATGGGTCTCTATGGGTCTCTATGGGTCCCTATGTGTCTCTATGGGTTCCTATGGGTCTCTATGGGTCCCTATGTGTCTCTATGGTTCTCTATGGGTCTCTATGGGTCTCAATGGTTCCCTATTAATCCCTATGGGTTGCAATGAGTCCTCCAAGCCTCCAGGGGGCGCTCTATTAATCTCTATGGGTCTCTATGGGGTCTCTATGTGTCCCTATGTGTCTCTATGGGTCCCTATGGGTCCCTATGTGTCTGACCTTTGCCCTTTGACCCCCAGCTGTGTCCCCGGTGACTTCCTGTCCCCGCGGGGTTTCCCGCACTGTGGTGCAGCACTTCCTGGGTCACGTGACCCCATGTGGGCCTACACACAGTGTCCAACCCACCACTGTAGCCCCGCCCCCTCCCGGACAACCGACCAATCAGAACGCTCCACCTCAGCCTCAAGCCACGCCCCCTTCACAAGCCCCGCCCCCTTCGGAATCAATGCCTTCAATGGAAGCCACGCCCACAACGGAAGCCAACAACCAATGGGAAGCCTCGAATCTCTGGAAGGCCACGCCCCCTTTAATGGAAGCCACGCCCACAATGGAAGCCCCGCCCCCTTTGATGGAAGCCCCGCCCCCTTTGATGGAAGCCCCGCCCCTCGTGGTGGTGAACCAATGGGAAGCCCCGCCCCCGTTGTAAGTCCCGCCCCCTCGGGGTGTCATCCAATGGCGAGCTGCGAACTGACGTCAGTCGGGTACCGGTGCCGCTGCCCCATTGGTTACCAGGGGGATGGGAGGAAACAGTGCAGCCCCAAGTGAGTCTATGGGGGATATAGGGGATATATGGGGGATATATGGGGTTATGGGGTCAATGAGGGATATGGGGTCAATGGGGTTAATGGGGTTAATGGGGTCAATGGGGGGATATGGGGTCAATGCGGGCTATAGGGTCAATGGGGGCTATGGGGGATATATGGGGTTATGGGGTCAGTGGGGTTAATGGGGTCAATGAGGGCTATGGGGTGATATGGGGTCAATGGAGGCTATGGGGTTAATGGGGGATATAGGGTCAATGGGAGATATGGTGTCAATGGGGGATATGGGGGATATATGGGGTTATGGGGTCAATGGGGGATATGGGGGATATAGGGTTAATGGGGGATATATGGGGTCAATGGGGGATATATGGGGTTATGGGGAGATATGGGGTTATGGGGTCAATGGGGTTAATGGGGTTCAGTGGGGTCAATGGGGGCTATGGGGTCAATGGGGGATATGGGGGATATATGGGGTTATGGGGTTAATGGGGTCAATGGGGTCAATGGGGGCTATGGGGGATATATGGGGTTTATGGGGTCAATGGGGGATATATGGGACTATGGGGTCAATGGGGGATATAGGGTTAATGGGGGATATATGGGGTCAGTGGGGGATATGGGGTCAATGGGGGATATGGGGTCAATGGGGGCTATGGAGTCAATGGGGGATATGGGGTCAATGGGGGATATATGGGGTCAATGGGGGCTATGGGGTTAGTGGGGGCTATGGGGTCAGTGGGGGCTATGGGGTCAATGGGGGATATATGGGGTCAGTGGGGGCTATGGGGTCAATGGGGGATATATGGGGTCAATGGGGGATATAGGGTCAATGGGGGATATATGGGGTCAATGGGGGCTATGGGGTCAGTGGGGGCTATGGGGTCAGTGGGGGCTATGGGGTCAATGGGGGATATATGGGGTCAATGGGGATATATGGGGTCAATGGGGGGATATGGGGTCAGTGGGGGGATATGGGGTCAATGGGGGATATATGGGGTCAGTGGGGGCTATGGGGTCAATGGGGGATATATGGGGTCAATGGGGGATATGGGGTCAATGGGGGCTATGGGGTCAATGGGGGCTATGGGGTCAGTGGGGGCTATGGGGTCAGTGGGGGCTATGGGGTCAATGGGGGATATATGGGGTCAATGGGGATATATGGGGTCAATGGGGGGATATGGGGTCAATGGGGGATATGGGGTCAATGGGGGGATATGGGGTCAATGGGGGATATGGGGTCATTGGGGGATATGGGGTCAATGGGGGATATGGGGTCAATGGGGGATATGGGGGATATATGGGGTCAATGGGGGATATATGGGGTCAATGGGGGATATGGGATCAATGGGGGATATGGGATCAATGGGGGCTATGGGGTTAATGGGGTCAGTGGGGGCTATGGGGGGATATGGGGTCAATGGGGGATATATGGGGTCAATGGGGGCTATGGGGTCAATGGGGGATATAGGGTCAATGGGGGATATATGGGGTCAATGGGGTATATGGGGTCAATGGGGGATATATGGGGTCAATGGGGTATATGGGGTCAATGGGGGATATATGGGGTCAATGGGGGATATGGGATCAATGGGGGCTATGGGGTTAATGGGGTCAGTGGGGGCTATGGGGGGATATGGGGTCAATGGGGGCTATGGGGTCAATGGGGGATATATGGGGTTATGGGGGGCTATGGGGGCTATGGGGAGATATGGGGTCAATGGGGGCTATGGGGTATATATGGGGTTATGGGGTCATTGGTTATATAGGGTCAATGAGGGCTATGGGGTATATATGGGGTTATGGGGTCAATGGGGGATATGGGGTTAATGGGGTCAGTGGGGGCTATGGGGGATATATGGGGTCAATGGGGGATATGGGGTCAATGGGGGATATATGGGGTCAATGGGGGATATGGGGTCAGTGGGGGATATGGGGTCAGTGGGGGATATGGGGGATTTATGGGGTCAATGGGGTTAATGGGGTCTATGGGGGATATAGGGTCAGTGGGTGATATGGGGTCAATGGGGGCTATGGGGGATATGGGGTCAATGGGGTTAATGGGGGCTATGGGGTCAATGGAGTCAATGGGGTTATTGGGGGCCATGGGGTGATATGGGGTCAATGGGGGCTTTGGGGTCAATGGGGGATATGGGGTATATAGGGGCTATGAGGGGATATGGGGTCAGTGGGGACATTGGGGTCAATGGGATCAATGGAGTCACTAATGGGGTCAATGGGATCAATGGGGTAAATGGGGTCAATAATGGGCTCAATGGGATCAATAGGATCAATGGGGTCAGTAATGGGGTCAATAGGGTCATTGGGGTCAATAATGGGGTCAATGAGATCAATGGGGTCAATAATGGTGTCAATGGGATCAGTAGGATCAATGGGGTCAATAATGGGGTCACTAATGGGGTCAACGGGATCAATAATGGGGTCAATGGGATCAATGGGGTCAATAATGGGATCAATGGGATCAATGGGGTCAATAGAGTCCCTAATAGGGTCCATAGGGTCAATGGAGCCAATGGACCCTATAATCCCCCATTTACCCCCATATATCCCCCCATATCCTCTTATATCCCCCTATTAACCCCAATTAACCCCCATATCCCCCCATATCCCCCATATCTCCCCTATATTAACCCCATATCCCCCATATATCCCCCATATCCCCCCCATATTAACCCCATATCCTCCATATCCCCCCTATATCCCCCCATATCCCCCCCATATTAACCCCATATCCCCCATATCCCCCCTATATTAACCCCATATCCCCCATATCCCCCCTATATTAACCCCATACCCCCCATATCCCCCTATAATAACCCCATATCCCCCATATCCCCCCATATCCCCCTTATATTAACCCCATATCCCCCATATATCCCCCATATCCCCCCTATATTAACCCCATATCCCCCATATCCCCCCATATCCCCCATATCCCCCCATATCCTCCCTATATTAACCCCATATTCCCCCATACCCCCCATATCCCCCCTATATTAACCCCATATCCCCCTATATTAACCCCATATCTCCCCTATATTGACCCCATATCCCCCATATCCCCCCTATATTAACCCATATCCCCCATATCCCCCCTATATTAACCCCATATCCCCCATATCCCCCTTATATTAACCCCATATCCCCCATATCCCCCCCATATCCCCCATATCCCCCATATCCCCCTATATTAACCCCATATTCCCCATATATCCCCTATATTAACCCCATATCCCCCATATCCCCTATATCCCCCTATATTAACCCCATATCCCCCCATATCCCCCCCATATTAACCCCATATCCCCCATATCCCCCCTATATCCCCTATTAACCCCATATCCCCTATATCCCCCTATACCCCCCTATTAACCCCATATCCCCCCCCCCAGGTGCCCCCATAGTTGCGGTCACGGCCGTTGCGGCCCCTCCCCCCATTTCAGCTGCCTCTGTCACCTGGGATGGCGCTCCCCACGTGGCCGCCGCCATCTTGCCGCCGTCACTTCCGGTTCTAACCCGGAAGTGGCCGGCTCTAACCCGGAAGTGGCCGGCTCTAACCCGGAAGTGGCTGGCTCTAACCCGGAAGCGACTCGCGCTAACCCGGAAACGGAAGTTCCCTCTACCGGAGCTGTCCCGGTTGCGGGTGGTGCTGAAATCGGAGCTGAACCGGATATAACCCGATCTGACCCGGATGTTATCGGTGCCGACCCGGAAGTTGTTAATGCGGAAGCGGAAGTGAGCCGTGTGCCGCCATGTTCGTTGCCGTGCGGCTGCCATTTGCACAGCAGCTGTGACCTTAAAGGGCCGGGACACTGCGACCAGTGTCAGCGTGAGTTAATGAGGGACCCCGGTAATTAACGACCCTGTTAATTAGGGACCCCATTAATGACCCCGTTAATTAGTGACCCCATTAATTAACGACCCCGTTAATTAGCGACACCATTAATGAACCACCCCATTAATTAACGACCCCATTAATGAACCACCCCGTTAATTAATGACCCCATTAATTAGTGACCCCATTAATGACCCCATTAATTAGTGACCCCATTAATTAACGACCCCGTTAATGAACCACCCCATTAACGACCCCATTAATGAACCACCCCGTTAATTAACGACCCCATTAATTAGTGACCCCATTAATGAACCACCCCATTAATTAATGACCCCATTAATTAGTGACCCCATTAATGAACCACCCCGTTAATGAATCACCCCGTTAATTAACGACCCCATTAATGAACCACCCCGTTAATGAACCACCCCATTAATGAACCACCCCGTTAATTAACGACCCCATTAATTAACGACCCCATTAATGAACCACCTCGTTAATGAACCACCCCGTTAATGAACCACCCCATTAATTAACGACCCCGTTAATTAACGACCCCATTAATGAACCACCCCGTTAATGAACCACCCCGTTAATGAACCACCCCATTAACGACCCCATTAATGAACCACCCCGTTAATTAACGACCCCATTAATTAGTGACCCCATTAATGAACCACCCCATTAATTAATGACCCCATTAATTAGTGACCCCATTAATGAACCACCCCGTTAATGAATCACCCCGTTAATTAACGACCCCATTAATGAACCACCCCGTTAATGAACCACCCCATTAATGAACCACCCCGTTAATTAACGACCCCATTAATTAACGACCCCATTAATGAACCACCTCGTTAATGAACCACCCCGTTAATGAACCACCCCATTAATTAACGACCCCGTTAATTAACGACCCCATTAATGAACCACCCCGTTAATGAACCACCCCGTTAATGAACCACCCCATTAATGAACCACCCCATTAATTAACGACCCCGTTAATTAACGACCCCATTAATGAACCACCTCGTTAATGAACCACCCCATTAATGAACCACCCCATTAATGAACCACCCCATTAATTAATGACCCCATTAATGACCCCATTAATTAGTGACCCCATTAATGAACCACCCTGTTAATTAACGACCCCATTAATTAACGACCCCATTAACGACCCCATTAATGAGCCACCCCGTTAATGACCCCATTAATGAACCACCCCATTAATTAACGACCCCATTAACGACCCCATTAAGGACCCTATTAGGGACCCCATTGATCCTATTGACCCCATTATTGACCCTATTGAGCCCATTGATCCTATTGACCCCATTAGTGACCCCATTGACCCTACTGATCCCATTATGGACCCCATTGATCCTATTGACCCTATTAGTGATCTCATTGACCCTATTGACCCTATTGACCCCATTAGTGACTCCATTGATCCCATTGACCCCATTATTGACCCCATTGATCCCATTGACCCCATTATTGATTCCATTGAACCCATTGATCCCATTATTGACCCCGTTGATCCCATTGACCCCATTATTGATTCCATTGAACCCATTGATCCCATTAGTGACCCCAATGATCCTATTGACCCCATTGATCTATTGATCCCATTAATGACCCCATTGTCCCCATTGACCCCATTAGTGACCCCATTGACCTCATTGACCCTATTGACCCTATTAGGGACTCTGTTGACCCCATTATTGACCCCATTGACCCCATTGACCCCATTACTGACCCCATTGATCCTATTGACCCCATTAGTGACCCCATTGACCCCATTGATCCTATTGACCCCATTGACCTCATTGATCCCATTGACCCCATTATTGACCCCATTGATCCCATTGATCCCATTGACCCCATTATTGACCCCATTGATCCCATGGATCCCATTGACCCCATTATTGACCCCATTGATCCCATTGATCCCATTGACCCCATTGATCCTATTGACCCCATTGATCCCATTGATCCCATTGATCCCATTGACCCCATTATTGACCCCACTGATCCCATGGATCCCATTGACCCCATTAGTGACCCCATTGATCCTATTGACCCCATTGATCCCATTATTGACCCCATTGATCCCATTGACCCCATTAGTGACCCCATTGATCTTATTGACACCATTGACCCCATTGATGACCCCATTGATCCCATTGATCCTATTATTGACCCCATTGATCCCATTGACCCCATTGACCCCATTAGTGACCCCATTGATCCTATTGACCCCATTGATTCTATTGACTTTATTATTGATCCCATTGATCCCATTGACCCCATTAGTGACCGTATTGGTCCCATTAAGGACCCCATTGGGCCCATTGACCCTATTGACCTTATTAGGGACTCTATTGACCCCATTAGTGACTCCATTAGTGACCCCATTGATCCCATTGATCCTATTGATCCCATTGACCCCATTGACCCCATTAGTGACCCCATTGATCCCACTGATCCCATTGACCCCATTGATCCTATTGTTCCCATTACTGACCCCATTGACCCCATTAGTGACCCCATAGACCCCATTGATCCCATTGACCCCATTGATCCTATTGACCCCATTGATCCCATTGATCCCATTGATCCCATTGACCCCATTATTGACCCCACTGATCCCATGGATCCCATTGACCCCATTAGTGACCCCATTGATCCTATTGACCCCATTGATCCCATTATTGACCCCATTGATCCCATTGACCCCATTGATCCTATTGACCCCATCGATCCCATTGATCCAATTGACCCCATTAGTGACCCTATTAGGGACCCCATTAAAGAACCACCCCATTAATGACCCCATTAATGAACCACCCCATTAATTAAAGACCCCATTAATGAACGACCCCATTAATGACCCCATTAATGACCCCATTAGTGACCCTATTAGGGACCCCGTTAATGAATGACCCCATTAATGACCGTATTAGGGACCACGCTGACCCCATTAGTGACCCCATTGACCCTATTGACCCCATTGATCCTATTGATCCCATTGATCCCATTATTGATCCCACTGACCCCATTGATCCCATTAGTGACCCCATTATTGACCCCATTGATCCCATTGACCCCATTAGTGACCCCATTGATCCTATTGACCCCATTGATCCTATTGACCCCATTGACCCCATTATTGACTCCATTGACACCATTGACCCCATTGACCCCATTATTGACGCCATTGACCCTATTGATCCCATTAGTGACCCCATTGATCCCACTGATCCCATTGACCCCATTGATCCTATTGATCCCATTAGTGACCCCATTGACCCCATTAGTGACCCCATAGACCCCATTGATCCCATTGACTCCATTAGTGACCCCATTGAGCCTATTGATCCCATTGACCCCATTGACCCTATTGATCCCATTAGTGACCCCATTGATCCCACTGATCCCATTGACCCCATTGATCCTATTGATCCCATTACTGACCCCATTGACCCCATTAGTGACCCCATAGACCCCATTGATCCCATTGACCCCATTGATCCCATTGATCCCATTGATCCTATTGACCCCATTATTGACCCCATTGATCCCATTGACTCCATTAGTGACCCCATTGAGCCTATTGATCCCATTGACCCTATTAGTGACCACATTGATCCCACTGATCCCATTGATCCCCTTGACCCCATTAGTGACCCCATTGACCCCATTGACCCTATTGACCCCATTGACCCCATTATTGACCCCATTGATCCCATTAGTGACCCCATTATTGACCCCATTGACCCCATTATTCATCCCATTGACACCATTATTGACGCCATTGATCCCATTGAGCCCACTGACCTCATTGACCCTATTGACCCTATTAGGGACTCTATTGACCCCAATAGTGACCCCATTGACCATATTGACCCCATTGACATCATTAGGGACCCCATTAGGGACCCCATTAGACCTCATATCCCCCCATAGAGCCCCATAGGAACCCTATATCCCCCTGTGTCCCCCCTTAATCCCACATAGAGCCCCATAGGGACCCCATATCCCCCCATTACTGACCCCATATCCCCCATATCCCCCATTACTGACCCCATATCCCCTCATATGCCTTTATACCCCCCATATCCCCCATTACTGACCCCATACCCCCCATATCCCCCCATTACTGACCCTATATCCCCCATATCCCCCATTACTGACCCCATATCCCCCCATATCCCCCATTACTGACCCCATATCCCCCCATATCCGTCATTACTGACCCCATATCCCCCCATACCACCCATTACTGACCCCATATCCCCCATACCCCCCATTACTGACCCCATATCCCCCATATCCCCCCATATCCCCCATTACTGACCCCATATCCCCCATATCCCCCCATATCCCCCATTACTGACCCCATACCCCCCATATTCCCCCATATCCCCCATTACTGACCCCATATCCCCCATATCCCCCCATATCCCCCATATCCCCCTATTACTGACCCCATATCCCCCATACCCCCTCATAACTGACCCCATATTCCCCCATATCCCCTATATCCTTCCATTACTGACCCTATATCCCCCCATATCCCCCATAACTGACCCCATATCCCCCATATCCCCCATAACTGACCCCATATCCCCCATTACTGACCCCATATCCCCCATATCCCCCATTACTGACCCCATATCCCCTATATCCCTCCATTACTGACCCCATATCCCCCCAGTATCCCCCCATATCCCCCCATTACTGACCCCATATCCCCCATTACTGACCCCATATCCCCCATATCCCCCATTACTGACCCCATATCCCCCATATCCCTCACTACTGACCCCATATCCCCCCATTACTGACCCAATATCCCCCATATCCCCCATTACTGACCCCATATCCCCCATATCCCCCATTACTGACCCCATATCCCCCATAACTGACCCCATATCCCCCATATCCCCCATTACTGACCCCATATCCCCCATTACTGACCCCATATCCCCCATATCCCCCATTACTGACCCCATATCCCCCATATCCCCCATAACTGACCCCATATCCCCCATATCCCCCATAACTGACCCCATATCCCCCATATCCCCCATTACTGACCCCATATCCCCCATAACTGACCCCATATCCCCCATATCCCCCATTACTGACCCCATATCCCCTATATCCCTCAATTACTGACCCCATATCCCCCCAGTATCCCCCCATATCCCCCCATTACTGACCCCATATCCCCCATTACTGACCCCATATCCCCCATATCCCCCATTACTGACCCCATATCCCCCATATCCCCCATTACTGACCCCATATCCCCCATATCCCTCACTACTGACCCCATATCCCCCCATTACTGACCCAATATCCCCCATATCCCCCATTACTGACCCCATATCCCCCATTACTGACCCCATATCCCCCATATCCCCCATTACTGACCCCATATCCCCCCATTACTGACCCAATATCCCCCATATCCCCCATTACTGACCCCATATCCCCCATATCCCCCATTACTGACCCCATATCCCCCATAACTGACCCCATATCCCCCATATCCCCCATTACTGACCCCATATCCCCCATATCCCCCCATTACTGACCCCATATCCCCCATATCCCCCATAACTGACCCCATATCCCCCATATCCCCCATTACTGACCCCATATCCCCCATAACTGACCCCATATCCCCCATATCCCCCATAACTGACCCCATATCCCCCATATCCCCCATTACTGACCCCATATCCCCCATATCCCCCCATTACTGACCCCATATCCCCCATAACTGACCCCATATCCCCCCCTATTACCCCACAGACGGTACCTGGGGTCCCGGCTGCTCCTCCCATAGCCCCATATCCCCCCATAGAGCCCCATAGGGACCCCATGTCCCCTCATATTCTCCCATTACTGACCCCATATCCCCCATATCCCCCCATATCCCCCATTACTGACCCCATACCCCCCATATCCCCCATACCCCCCATTACTGACCCCATATCCACCATATCCCCCATATCCCCCATTACTGACCCCATATCCCCTATATCCCCCATTACTGACCCCATATCCCCCATTACTGACCCCATATCCCCCTATACCCCCCATATCCCCCCATTACTGACCCCATATCCCCCATTACTAACCCCATATCCCCCATATCCCCCATTACTGACCCCATATCCCCCATATCCCCCATATCCCCCATTACTGACCCCATATCCCCCCATGTCCCCCATTACTGACCCCATATCCCCCTTATCCCCCATATCCCCCCATATCCCCCCATATCCCCTATTACTGACCCCATATCCCCTATATCCCCCCATATCCCCCATTACTGACCCCATATCCCCCCATATCCCCCCATTACTGACCCCATATCCCCCATATCCCCCTATATCCCCCCATATCCCCCATATCCCCCTATTACTGACCCCATATCCCCCCATATCCCCTATATCCTTCCATTACTGACCCTATATCCCCCCATATCCCCCATAACTGACCCCATATCCCCCATATCCCCCATTACTGACCCCATATCCCCCCATATCCCCCATTACTGACCCCATATCCCCCATACCCCCCATTACTGACCCCATATCCCCCCATATCCCCCATATCCCCCATTACTCACCCCATATCCCCCATAACTGACCCCATATCCCCCATATCCCCCCATTACTGACCCCATATCCCCCATAACTGACCCCATATCCCCCATATCCCCCATTACTGACCCCATATCCCCCATTACTGACCGCATATCCCCCATATCCCCCATATCTCCCCATATCCCCCATAACTGACCCCATATCCCCCCATACCCCCCATAACTGACCCCATATCCCCCATAACAGACCCCATATCCCCCATATCTCCCATAACTGACCCCATATCCCCCCATATCCCCCATAACAGACCCCATATCCCCCATATCCCCCCATATCCCCCCATAACTGACCCCATATCCCCCATATCCCCCATAACAGACCCTATATCCCCCATATCCCCCCATTACTGACCCCATATCCCCCCATATCCCCCCATATCCCCCATTACTGACCCCATATCCCCCCATATCCCCCATTACTGACCCCATACCCCCCATATCCCCCATTACTGACCCCATATCCCCCCATATCCCCCCATATCCCCCATTACTGACCCCATACCCCCCATATCCCCCATATCCCCCATTACTGACCCCATATCCCCCATAACTGACCCCATATCCCCCATTACTGACCCCATATCCCCCCATATCCTTCCATTACTGACCCCATATCCCCCTATACCCCCCATATCCCCCATTACTGACCCCATATCCCCCCATATCCCCCATATCCCCCATTACTAACCCGATATCCCCCATATCCCCCATAACTGACCCCATATCCCCCATAACTGACCCCATATCCCCCCATACCCCCCATTACTGACCCCATATCCCCCCATACCCCCCATAACTGACCCCATATCCCCCTATTACCCCTATTACAGACGGTACCTGGGGTCCCGGCTGTTCCCGCTGCTCTCGGCTCCATTATGGCTCAGCTTTATGGGGTCGGGGCTGTCGGCCGTGTCGTTGTTGGGGGGCTCAGCCCTGTCACCCTATAACCGGAGCCTGTCGCTGCAGCCCCCCCCTCAGCGGGACCCGATGTCAGCGATGCCTGCCCGGATACCAGAGGGGGCCGGGGTGAGATATAGGGGGGGGATATAGGGGGGTATGGGGTGATATGGGGGGGATATGGGGGGATATGGGATCCCTATGGGGTGATATGGGGGGATATGGGGGGTATGGGGTCAGTAATGGGGGATATGGGGTCAGTAATGGGGGATATGGGGGGCATATGGGGTATATGGGGTCAGTAATGGGGGATATGGGGGGTATGGGGTCAGTAATGGGGGGATATGGGGAATATGGGGTCAGTAATGGGGGATATGGGGGGTATGGGGGGATATGGGGGGATATGGGGTCCCTATGGGGTGATATGGGGTCTGTATGGGGGGATATTGGGTTCCTATGGGGCTCTATGGGGGGATATGGGGGGATATGGGGTCTCTATGGGGTGATACGGGGGGATATGGGGTCATTAATGGGGGGATATGGGGGGTTTGGGGGGATATCGGGTCCCTATGGGGCTCTATGGGGGGATATGGGGTCCCTATGGGGTGATATGGGGTCCCTATGGAGAGATATGGGGGGATATGTGGTCCCTATGGGGGGATATGGGGGGATATGGGATCCCTATGGGGTCCCTATGGGGAGATATGGGGGGTATGGGGGGATATGGGGTGATATAAGGGGATATGGGATCCCTATGGGGTCCCTATGGGGGGATATGGGTGATATGGGGGGATATGGGATCCCTATGGGGAGATATGGGGGGTATGGGGGGATATGGGTTATATGGGGGGATATGGGATCCCTATGGGGTCCCTATGGGGGGATATGGGTGATATGGGGGGATATGGGGTCCCTATGGGGTGATATGGGGCAATGTCAGCGATGCCTGCCCGGATACCAAAGGGGGCCGGGGTGAGATATAGGGGGGTATGGGGGATATGGGGTGATATGGGGGGATATGGGGAGATATGGGGTCACTGTGGGGTCAGTATGGGGGTTATGGGTGGATAAGGGGTTCCTATGGGGCGATATGGGGGGATATGGGGGGCTATGGGGTCTCTATGGGGTTATATGGGGGAATATGGGGTGCTATGGGGGTATATGGGGGGATATAGGGTGATATGGGGTCCCAATGGGGAGATATGGGGGGATATGGGGACCCTATGGGGAGATATGGGGGGATATGGGGTCCCTATGGGGTCCTTATGGGGGGATATGGGGTCCCTATGGGGAGATATGGAGGGGATATGGGGGGATATGGGGTCCCTATGGGGTCCCTATGGGGTGATATGGGGTCCCTATGGGGTGATATGGGTGGATATGGGGTCCCTATGGGGTGATATGGGGGGATATGGGGTCTGTATGGGGTGATATGGGGGATATGGGGTCTGTATGGGGGGATATGGGGAGTATGGGGGGATATGGGGGTATGTAGGGTTCCTATGGGCCTCTATGGGGGGATATGGGGTCAGTAATGGGGGGATATGGGGGGTTTGGTGGGATATGGGGTCCCTATGGGGTGATATGGGGGGATATAGGGGGATATGAGGTTATATGGGGTCATATGAGGGGATATGGGGTCCCTATGGGGGGATATGGGTCCCTATGGGGGGATATGGGGGGTATGGGGGGATATGGGGTCCGTATGGGGCTCTATGGGGCAATGTCAGCGCTGCCTGCCCGGATACCAAAGGGGGACGGGGTGAGATATAGGGGGGGTATGGGATATGGGGTCTGTATGGGGCTCTATGGGGGTATATGGGGGGGGTATGGGGGGATATGGGGGGATATGGGGGATATGTGGTCAGTAATGGGGGATTTGGGGTCAGTAATGGGGGTATGGGGTCAGTAATGGGGGATATGTGGGATATGGGGGGTGTATGGGGGGATATGGGGGGATATGGGGTCCCTATGGGGTGATATGGGGTCTGTATGGGGGGATATTGGGTTCCTATGGGGCTCTATGGGGGGATATGGGGGGATATGGGGTCTCTATGGGGTGATACGGGGGGATATGGGGTCATTAATGGGGGGATATGGGGGGGATATGGGGGGATATGGGGTCCCTATGGGGGGATATGGAGGGGATATGGGGGGATATGGGGTCCCTATGGGGGGATATGGGGTTGGTATGGGGGGATATGGGGTCCCTATGGGGGGATATGGGGGGATATGGGGTCCCTATGGGGGGATATGGGGTCCCTATGGGGTGATATGGGGGGATATGGGGTCCCTATGGGGGGATACGGGGGGATATGGGGTCCCTATGGGGTGATATGGGGTCCCTATGGGGAGATATGGGGGGATATGGAGTCTGTATGGGGTTATATGGGGTTATATGGGGTGATATGGGGGGATATGGGGTCCCTATGGGGTGATATGGGGTGATGTCAGCGATGCCTGCCCGGATACCAAAGGGGGCCGGGGTGAGATATAGGGGGGCTATGGGGGATATGGGGTGATATAAGGGGATATGGGATCCCTATGGGGTCCCTATGGGGTGATATGGGGTCCCTATGGGGGGATCTGGGGGGTATGGGGGGATATGGGGTCAGTAATGGGGGGATATGGGGGGATATGGGGTCCCTATGAGGTGATATGGGGGGATATGGGGTCTGTATGGGCGGATATGGGGTCAGTATGGGGGGTATGGGGGGATATGGGGTCCCTATGGGGTGATATGGGTGGATAGGGGGGGATATGGGGTGATATGGGGTCTGTATGGGGGGATATGAGGTCCCTATGGGGTGATATGGGGGGATATGGGGATATGGGGGGTATGGGGGGGATATGGGATCCCTATAGGGGGATATGGGGGGATATAGGGGGAAATGGGGGGATAAGGGGTCCCTATAGGGTGATATGGGGGCATATGGGGTCCCTATGGGGGGATATGGGGTCCCTATGGGGCGATATGGGGGATATGGGGGGATATGGGGTCCCTATGGGGTGATATGGGTGGATATGGGGGGATATGGGGTCCCTATGGGGTGATATGGGGGGATATGGGGTGATATGGGGGGATATGGGGGGATAGTGGGGCTCTATGGGGGGATATGAGGGGATATGGGGTCTGTATGGGGGGATATGGGGGTATATGGGGTCCCTATGGGTCTCTATGGGGGATATGGGGTCCCTATGGGGGGATATGGGGAGATATGGGGGGATATGGGGTCCCTATGGGGTTATATGGGGGGATATGGGGGGATATGGGGTCTGTATGGGGGGATTTGGGGGGATATGGGGTCAGTAATGGGGGGCTATGGGGTCTGTATGGGGTTATATGGGTGGATATGGGAGGATATGTGGTCCCTATGGGGTGATATGGGGGAGATATGGGGGGATATGGGGGATATGGGGTCCCTATGGGGTGATATGGGGTCTGTATGGGGGTATATGGGGTCCCTATGGGGCTCTATGGGGCGATGTCAGCGCTGCCTGCCCGGATACCAAAGGGGGCCGGGGTGAGATATAGGGGGGGTATGGGGGGATATGGGGTCCCTATGGGGGGACATGGGGGGATATGGGGTCCCTATGGGGTCCCTATGGGGGAATATGGGGTCCCTATGGGGAGATATGGAGGGGATATGGGGGGATATGGGGTCCCTATGGGGGGATATGGGGGGATATGGGGTCCCTATGGGGGGATATGGGGTCCCTATGGGGTGATATGGGGTCCCTATGGGGCTCTATGGGGGGATATGGGGGGATATGGGGGATATGGGGTTCCTATGGGGGGATATGGGGTCCCTATGGGGCGATATGGGGGGATATGGGGGATATGGGGGGATATGGGGTCCCTATGGGGTGATATGGGGGGATATGGGATCCCTATGGGGTGATATGGGGGGATATGGGGTGATATGGGGGAATATGGGGTTCCTATGGGGTGATATGGGTGGATATGGGGTGATATGGGGTCCCTATGTGGGGGTATGGGGGAATATGGGGTTCCTATGGGGGGATATGGGGGATATGGGGTCTGTATGGGGGGATTTGGGGGGATATGGGGTCAGTAATGGGGGGCTATGGGGTCTGTATGGGGTTATATGGGGGGATATGTGGGATATGGGGTCCCTATGGGGTGATATGGGGTCTGTATGGGGGGATATGGTGTCCCTATGGGGTGATATGGGGTCCCTATGGGGCTCTATGGGGGGATATTGGGGGATATGGGGTCCCTATGGGGGGATATGGGGCAATGTCAGAGCTGCGTGCCCGGATACCAAAGGGGGCCGGGGTGAGATATAGGGGGGATATGGGGGATATGGGGGGATATGGGAAGATATGGGGTCCCTATGGGGGGATATGGGGGGATATGGGGTCCCTATGGGGGGATATGGGATCTCTATGGGGTGATATGGGGTGATATGGGGGGATATGGGTCTCTATGGGTCCCTATGTGTCTCTATGGGTCCCTATGGGTCCCTATGGGTCTCTATGGGTCTCTATGGTTCTCTATGGGTCCCTATGGGTCTCTATGGGTCCCTATGGGTCTCTATGGGTCTCTATGGGTCTCTATGGTTCTCTATGGGTCTCTATGGGTCCCTATGGGTCCCTATGGGTCCCTATGGGTCTCTATGGGTCCCTATGGGTCCCTATGTGTCTCCATGGTAACCCCTTTGACCTCTGACCCCTTTTAGCCCCGCCCCCTGTTTCCGGATGTGCCCAGGCCGGAAGGTTCTCTGGCTGAGGGGGCGGAGCCAACAGCTGTCAATCAACTCGGCCCCGCCCCCAGGCCCCGCCCACTGCCTCTGGGTGGTGGTGGGCGGGGACAGGCCATGTGACCACGCCCAATCACGTGACCACGCCCAGTCACGTGACCATGGCCCCGCCCACCCGCCCTGCCCTCAGCTGTCAATCACGGTGTGGCCCCGCCCACAAGATGGCGGCCGCTGTCAGGTGAGCAATCTATGGGGCACAATGGGATATATGGGGTCTATGGGATCTATGGGGCACTATGGGGTCTATGGGGATCTATGGGGCTCTATGGGGCACTATGGGGCACTATGGAGGTCTATGGGGCACAATGGGGATCTTTGGGATTCTATGGGGTCTATGGGGATCTATGGGGCACAATGGGATCTATGGGGATCTATGGGGCACAGTGGGGATCTATGGGGATCTATGGGGTCTATGGGGATCTATGGGGATCTATGGGGTCTATGGGGATCTATGGGGCACAGTGGGGATCTATGGGGATCTATGGGGTCTATGGGGATCTATGGGGCACAATGGGATCTATGGGGATCTATGGGGATCTATGGGGTCTATGGGGATCTATGGGGCTCTATGGGGTACAATGGGGATCTATGGGGCACAATGGGGATCTATGGGGCACAATGGGGATCTATGGGGATCTATGGGGCACAATGGGGATCTATGGGGGTCTATGGGGTCTATGGGGCACAATGGGATCTATAGGGTCTATGGGGCACAATGGGGATCTATGGGGCACAATGGGGCTCTATGGGGCACTATGGGGATCTATGGGGCACAATGGGATCTATGGGGCACAATGGGGATCTATGGGGCACAATGGGATCTATGGGGTCTATGGGGTCTATGGGGATCTATTGGGCTCTATGGGATCTATGGGGATCTATGGGGTCTATGGGGATCTGTGGGGCTCTATGGGGCACAATGGGGATCTATGGGGTCTATGGAGATCTATGGGGATCTATGGGGTCTATGGGGTCTATGGGGCACAATGGGATCTATGGGACACAATGGGGATCTATGGGGATCTATGGGGCACAATGGGATCTATGGGGATCTATGGGGTCTATGGGGATCTATGGAGCACTATGGGGCACTATGGGGATCTATGGGGCACAATGGGGATCTATGGGGCACTATGGGGATCTATGGGGCACAATGGGATCTATGGGGATCTATGGGGATCTATGGGGTCTATGGGGATCTATGGGGCTCTATGGGGCACTATGGGGATCTATGGGGTCTATGGGGTCTATGGGGCACAATGGGATCTATGGGACACAATGGGGATCTATGGGGATCTATGGGGCACAATGGGGATCTATGGGGGTCTATGGGGCACAATGGGGATCTATGGGGCACTGTGGGGATCTATGGGGATCTATGGGGCACAATGGGGATCTATGGGGGTCTATGGGGTCTATGGGGCACAATGGGATCTATAGGGTCTATGGGGCACAATGGGGATCTATGGGGCACAATGGGGCTCTATGGGGCACTATGGGGATCTATGGGGCACAATGGGATCTATGGGGCACAATGGGGATCTATGGGGCACAATGGGATCTATGGGGTCTATGGGGATCTATGGGGATCTATGGGGTCTATGGGGATCTATGGGGCTCTATGGGGTACAATGGGGATCTATGGGGCACAATGGGGATCTATGGGGTCTATGGAGATCTATGGGGATCTATGGGGTCTATGGGGATCTATGGGGATCTATGGGGCACAATGGGATCTACGGGCCACAGTGGGGATCTATGGTGTCTATGGGTTTCTATGGGTCCCATTGGATTCTATGGGTTTCTATGGGTCTCTATGGGGCTTTATGGGTCTCTATGGGTCCCAATGGGCTCTATAGGTCGCAATGTGTTCTATGGGTCTCATTGGGCTCAATGGGTCTCTATGGGTCCCATTGGATTCTATGGGTCTCTATGGGTCTCTGTGGGTCCCTATGTGTCTCTATGGGTTTCTATGGGTCTCTATGGATCTCATTGGGTTCTATGGGTTTTAGTGGGCTCTATGGGTCTCTATGGGTCGCAATGGGTCTCTATGGGTCCCATTGGGCTCTATGGATCCCTATGGGTCGCAATGGGCTCTATGGGTCTCTATGTGTCCCTATGGGTCTCTATGGGTCTCTGTGTGTCCCAATGGGTCTCTATGTGTCCCTATGGGTCTCTGTGGGTCTTCATGGGTCCCAGTGGGCTCTATGTGTCTCTATGGGTCTCTTATGGGTCCCGTTGGATTCTATGGGTTTCTGTGGGTCCCAATGGGTTCTCTGGGTTTCTATGGGTCCCATTGGGCTCTATGGGTCCCTATGGGTCGCAATGGGCTCTATGGGTTTCTATGGGTCCCATTGGATTCTATGGGTCTCTATGGGTCTCATTGGATTCTATGGGTCTCTATGGGTGGCATTGGATTCTATGGGTCTCTGTGGGTCTCTATGGGTCGCTATGGGTCTCATTGGATTCTATGGGTCTCTGTGGGTCTCATTGGATTCTATGGGTCGCTATGGGTCTCATTGGATTCTATGGGTCTCTATGGGATTCACTGGATTCTATGGGTCTCTATGGGTCTCATTGGATTCTATGGGTCTCTATGGGTCTCATTGGATTCTATGGGTCGCTATGGGTCTCATTGGATTCTATGGGTCTCTATGGGTGTCATTGGATTCTATGGGTCTCTATGGGTCGCTATGGGTCTCATTGGATTCTATGGGTTGCTATGGGTCTCTATGGGTTGCTATGGGTCTCATTGGATTCTATGGGTCTCTATGGGTGTCATTGGATTCTATGGGTCTCTATGGGTCGCTATGGGTCTCATTGGATTCTATGGGTTGCTATGGGTCTCTATGGGTTGCTATGGGTCTCATTGGATTCTATGGGTCTCTATGGGTCGCTATGGGGCTGATGCTGTGTGTCCCCCCCCCCCCAGGACGAGTTCTCCTTCATCTTCGATGGGATCCCCCCCTCCCTGCACGGTGTGGGGCTGCGGGGTGACCCACAACTGCTGGGGGCCTTCTGTGGGGGGGGGCCCTCCCAGCCCCACACATTGGTGGCTCGCTCAGGTGAGAGCTATGGGGCGGCGTGGGGTTCCTATGGGTCTCTATGAGTCTCTATAGGTCTCTGTGGGGTTCTATGGGATCTATGGGTCTCTATGGGTCTCTATGGGTCTCTATGGGTCCCTATGGGTCCCTATGTGTCTCTGTGGGTCTCTAAGGGTCTCTATGGGTCTCTATGGGGTCCCTATGGGTCTCTATGGGTCTCTATGGGTCCCTATGGGTCTCTATGTGTCCCTATGGGTCCCTATGGGGTCTCTTTGTATCTCTATGGGTCTCTATGGGTCTCTATGGGTCCCTATGGGTCTCTCTCTATGGGTTCCTATGTGTTTCTATGGGTCCCTATGGGGTCTCTATGGGTCTCTATGGGTCTCTATAGGTCTCTGTGGGGTTCTATGGGATCTCTTTGGGTCTCTATGGGTCCCTATGGGATCTCTATGGGTCTCTATGGGTCCCTATGGGTCTCTATGGGTCCCTATGGGTCCCTATGGGTCTCTATGCGTCTCTATGGGGTCCCTATGGGTCCCTATGGGTCTCTATGGGTCTCTATGGGTCTCTATGGGTCCCTATGGGTCTCTCTCTATGGGTTCCTGTGTGTTTCTATGGGTCCCTATGGTGTCTCTATGTGTCCCTATGGGTCTCTATGGGTCCCTATGGGTCCCTGTGGGTCTCTAAGGGTCTCTATGGGTCTCTATGGGGTCCCTATGGGTCTCTATGGGTCTCTATGGGTCCCTATGGGTCTCTATGTGTCCCTATGGGTCCCTATGGGGTCTCTTTGTATCTCTATGGGTCTCTATGGGTCTCTATGGGTCCCTATGGGTCTCTCTCTATGGGTTCCTATGTGTTTCTATGGGTCCCTATGGGGTCTCTATGGGTCTCTATGGGTCTCTATAGGTCTCTGTGGGGTTCTATGGGGTCTCTATGGGACTCTATAGGTCTCTGTGGGGTTCTATGGGGTCTCTATGGGTCTCTATGGGTCCCTATGGGTCTCTATGGGTCCCTATGGGTCCCTATGGGTCTCTATGGGTCCCTATGGGTCCCTATGGGTCTCTATGGGTCCCTATGGGTCTCTATGGGTCTCTATGGGTCCCTATGGGTCTCTATGTGTCCCTATGGGTCCCTATGGGGTCTCTTTGTATCTGTATGGGTCTCTATGGGTCCCTATGGGTCCCTATGGGTGTCTCTCTATGGGTTCCTATGTGTTTCTATGGGTCCCTATGGGGTCTCTATGTGTCCCTATGGGTCTCTATGGGTCTCTATGGGTCCCTATGAGTCCCTGTGTGTCTCTATGGGTCCCTATGGGTCTCTATGGGTCTCTATGGGTCTCTGTGGGTCTCTATGTGTCCCTATGTGTCTCTATGGGTCTCTATGGATCCCTGTGGGTCCCTATGTGTCCCTATGGGTCTCTATGTGTCTCTATGGGTCCCTATGGCTTTCTGTGTCCCTATGGGTCTCTATGGGTCTCTATGTGTCCCTATGGGTCCCTATGAGTCCCTATGTGTCTCTATGTGTCTCTATGGGTCCCTATGGGTCTCTGTAGGTCTCTATGGGTCTCTATAGGTCTCTGTGTGTCCCTGTGGGGTCTCTATGTGTCCCTATGTGTCTCTATGTGTTCCTATGGGGTCTGTATCGGTCTCTGGGGTCTCTATGGGTCTCTGTGGGTCTCTATGGGTCCCTATGGGTCTCTATGGGGTCTCTATGGGTCCTTATGCGTCTCTCTCTATGGGTTCCTATGGGTTCCTATGTGTCTCTATGGGTCACTGTGGGTCGCTGTGGGCTTTTCTATGGGTCTCTGTGGGTCTCTACGTGTCCCTGTGGGGTCTCTGTCGTTCTATGGGTATTTATGGGGTCTCAATGGGTCTCTATGGGTCCCTATGGGTCCCTATGGCTCTCTATGTGTCCCTATGGGGTCTCTATATGTCTCTATGGGTCCCTATGGCTCTCTGTGTCCCTGTGGGTCTCTATGGGTCTCTATATGGTCCCTATGGGTCCCTATGTGTCTTTATGTGTCCCTATGGGTCTCTATGGGTCCCTATGGGTCTCTATGGGTCCCTATGTGTCTTTATGTGTCTCTATGGGTCTCTATGGGTCCCTATGGGTCTCTATGGGTCCCTATGGGTCCCTATGTGTCTCTATGGGTCTCTATGGGTCCCTATGAGTCCCTATGGGTCCCTATGGGTCTCTATGGGTCCCTGTGGGTCCCTATGTGTCCCTATGGGTCTCTATGTGTCTCTATGGGTCTCTATGGGTCTCTATGTGTCTCTATGGGTTCCTATGGCTCTCTGTGTCCCTATGGGTCTCTATGGGTCTCTATGGGTCTCTATGGGTCCCTATGGGTTCCCTATGTTTCCCTATGGGGTCCCTGTGGGTCACTGTGGGTCGCTGTGGGCTTTTCTATGGGTCTCTATGGGTCCCTATGGGTCTCTATGTGTCCCTATGGGGTCTCTGTGGGTGTCTATGTGTCCCTATATGTCCCTATGGGTCCCTATGGGGTTTCTGTGGGTCCCTATGGGTCTCTATGGGTTCCTATGGGTCTCTATGGGTCCCTATGGGTCCCTATGGGTCTCTATGGGTCTCTATGGGTCCCTATGGGTCTCTATGGGTCCCTATGGGTCTCTATGGGTCTCTATGGGTCCTTATGGGTCTCTATGGGTCTCTATGGGTCCCTATGGGTTCCCTATGTGTCCCTATGGGGTCCCTGTGGGTCACTGTGGGTCGCTGTGGGCTTTTCTATGGGTCTCTATGGGTCTCTGTGGGTCTCTATGGGTCTCAGTGTGTCCCTATGTGTCTCTATGGGTCCCTATGGGGTCTCTATGGGTCTCTGTGTGTCCCTGTGGGGTCTGTATCGGTCTCTATGGGTCCCTATGTGTCCCTATGGGGTCTGTATCGGTCTCTATGGGTCCCTATGGGTCCCTATGGGTCCCTATGGTCTCTATGGGTCCCTATGGATCTCTATGTTTCCCTATGGGTCTCTATGGGTCTCTATGGGTCCCTATGGGTCTCTATGGGTTCCTATGGGTCCCTATGGGGTCTCTATGGGTCTCTATGGGTCTCTATGGGGTCTCTATGGGTCTCTATGGGGTCTCTATGGGTCTCTATGGGTCTCTATGTGTCCCTATGGGGTCTCTATGTGTCTCTATGGGTCCCTATGGCTCTCTGTGTCCCTATGGGTCCCTATGGGTCTCTATGGGTCTCTATAGGGTCCCTATGGGTCCCTATGTGTCTTTATGGGTCCCTGTGGGTCACTGTGGGTCTCTATGAGTCTCTATGGGTCTCTATGTGTCCCTATGGGGTCTCTATGTGTCCCTATGGGTCCCTATAGGTCTCTATGTGTCTCTATGGGTCTCTCTGTGTCCCTATGGGTCCCTATGGGGTCTCTTTGTATCTCTATGGGTCTCTATGGGTCTCTATGGGTCCCTATGGGTCTCTCTCTATGGGTTCCTATGTGTTTCTATGGGTCCCTATGGGGTCTCTATGTGTCCCTATGGGTCCCTATGGGTCTCTATGGATCTGAATGGGCTTCAATGGGGTCCCTATGGGTCTCTATGGGTCTCAGTGGTTCCCTATGTGTCCCTATGGGTCCCTATGGGTCTCTATGTGTCCCTATGGGTCTCTATGGGTCTCTATGGGTCTCTATGGGTCCCTATGGGTCTCTCTCTATGGGTTCCTGTGTGTTTCTATGGGTCCCTATGGTGTCTTTATGTGTCCCTATGGGTCTCTATGGGTCTCTATGGGTCCCTATGAGTCCCTATGTGTCTCTATGGGTCCCTATGGGTCCCTGTGGGTCTCTATGGGGTCTCTATGGGTCTCTGTGGGTCTCTATGTGTCCCTATGTGTCTCTATGGGTCTCTATGGATCCCTGTGGGTCCCTATGTGTCCCTATGGGTCTCTATAGGTCTCTATGGGTCCCTATGGCTCTCTGTGTCCCTATGGGTCTCTATGGGTTCCTATGGGTCCCTATGGGTCTCTATGGGTCTCTATGGGTCTCTATGGGTCCCTATGGGTCTCTATGTGTCTCTATGGGGTCTCTATGGGTCTCTATGTGTCCCTATGGGTCTCTATGGGTCTCTATGGGTCCCTATGGGTCTCTGTGTGTCCCTATGGGTCCCTATGGGTCCCTATATGTCCCTATATGTCCCTATACATCCAGGTGTGGCTGTCATATACTCGGCCCCCCCCGCCGTGGGGCTGAACGTCACTGTCCGTCTGTGTGGGGCGGGGCCGGGGGGCGGGGCCGACTGTGGGGCGGAGCCTGAGGAGACCACGCCCCCTTCAGTGCACACCGACCAATGGGAGCAAGAGGAGGAGTGTAATGAGGTCAGGGGGCGGGGCTTAGAGGGGGCGGGGCCTAGAGAAAATGGCTTGTAGGGGGCGGGGCTTAATGGGGATGAGCTTAAAGTGGGCGGAGCTTTAAAAAGGGGGCGGGGCTTAATGGGGGCTTAGAGGGGGCGGGGCCTAAAGGGGAGTGGCTTAAGGGGGCGGGGCTTAAAGGGGGGCGGGGCCTAAGTGGGGATGGGGCTTAAAGGAGGAGGGGCTTAAAGGAGGCATGGCCTAAAGTGGGCGGGGCTTAGTTGTGGGCGTGACCTAAAGGTGGGCGGGGCCTAAAGTAAGCGTGGCTCAAAGGGGGCGGGGCTTAAAGTGGGCGTGGCTTAAAGGGGGTGGGGCTTAAGGGGGAGGGGTCTATTGAGGTGGGGCTTAAAGGGGGCGGGGCTTAAAGGGGGCGGGCCCCTAGATAGGCGGGGCTTAAGGGATGCGTCTACTGGAGGCGGGGCTTAAAGGGGAGGGGCTTAACGGGGTGGGACCTAAAGGGGGCGGGGCTTAATAGGGGGCGGGGCTAAAGGGAGGCGGGACTTAAAGGGGGTGATGTCTAAAGGAGGCGTGGCTTAAAGGGGGTGGGGCCTAAAGGTGGGCGGGGCTTAAAAGGGGGGGTGGGCCAAAGGGGGCGGGGCTTAGAGTGGGCGGGGCGTAAAGAGGGATTTGGCTAAAGGGGGCGGGGCCTTTAAAGGGGGCGTGGCCTCAAATGGGAGGGGCCTAAAGTGGGTGGGGCTTAAAGGGGGCGGGGCTTAAAGTGAGCAGAACCTAAAAGGGGCGGGACCTAAAGGGGGGTGGGGCTTAAATGGGGAGGGTCCTAAAGGGGGTGGGGCTTAAAGAGGAGGGGCCTAAAGGGGGCGGGGCTTTAAGGAGGAGGGCCCAAAGGGGCGGAGCTTTAAAAAGGGGCGGGGCTTAAAGGTGGGTGGGGCTTAGAAGGGGCGTGGCCTAAAGTGGGAGGGGCCTGGGCAGGGCTAAAGGAGATAGGGGGGTGGGATATGGGGCTGGGTTATGTGGTGAGCTATAGGGTGTGGTTATGGGTTGATCTATGGGGCTGGCTATGGGGCAGGGTTATGGGGTGATCTATGGGGCGGCACAGCCCTGACCCCACTCTCTTTTCAGACCCAGTGCCTGGAGCCGTGGAGCATCCAATGGGAGCAGCTGGGGGCGGAGCATAAAGGAGCCGTGAGTGGGGGGATCTATGGGGCTCTATGGGTTTCTATGGGTCTCTATGGGGCTCTATGGGTTCCTATGGGGTCTCTATGGGGCTCTATGGGGTCTCTATGGAGCTCTATGGGGTCTCCATGGGGCTCTATGGGTCTCTATGGATCCCTATGGGTCTCTATGGGGCTCTATGGGTCCCTATGGGGTCCCTATGGGGCTCTATGGGTCCCTATGGGGTCTCTATGGGCCTCCATGGGGCTCTATGGGTCTCTATGGATCCCTATGGGTCTCTATGGGTCTCTATGGATCCCTATGGGTCTCTATGGGGCTCTATGGGTCCCTATGGGTCTCTGTGGGTCTCTGTGGGTCTCTATGGGGTCTCTATGGGTCTATGGGTCCCTATGGGGTCTCTATGGGGCTCTATGGATCTCTATGGGTCTTTATGGGGTTTCTATGTGTCTATGGGTCCATATGTGTCCCTATGTCTCTCTATGGGTCCCTATGGGTCCCTATGGGTCTCTATGGGGTCTTTATGGGGTCTCTATGGGTCTCTATGTGTCCCTATATGTCCCTATGTCTCTCTATGGGTCCGTATGGGGTCTCTATGGGTCCCTGTGGGTCTCTATGGGTCCCTATGGGGCTCTATGGGTCTCTATGTGTCCCTATAGGATCTCTATGTATCCCTATAGGGTCTCTATAGGGTCTCTATGTATCCCTATGGGTCTCTATGGGTCTCTGTGGGGTCTCTGTGGGTCCCTATGGGTCTCTGTTGGTCTCTATGTGTCTCTATGTGTCCCTATGTGTCCCTATGTCTCTCTATGGGTCCGTATGGGGTCTCTATGGGTCCCTATGGGTCTCTATGTGTCCCTATGGGGTCCCTATATGTCCCTATGGGTCCCTATTGTTCCCTATGTCCCTCTGACCCTTTATATCTCCCCATCCCTCAGTCTGGCTCCGCCCCCTTCCTGGGTCGCTTTGGTCACTCCCTATTGGCTGCCGCTGGCCCCGCCCCCTTTGGCCCCGCCCTCTGGCTCTATGGCGGCCTGTCCCTGCAGCAAGGCATGCTGGGAACGCTCTACAGGTCTGTCAATCAAAACCCTTTAAACCCCGCCCCCCTTTAAGCCCCGCCCCCCATTGGCCATTACACAACATAAAGCCCCGCCCCCTTTAAGCCCCTCCCCATTCTGCTCTCCCATTGGCCATTGAACCACCATTAAGCTCCGCCCCCTTTATGCTCCGCCCCCCTTTAAGCCCCTCCCCTCCTCATTCTGCTCTCCCATTGGCCATTAAACCTCATTGAGCCCCGCCCCCATTTGACCACGCCCCTTCCCATTCTGCTCTCCCATTGGCCATTGAACCACCATTAAGCTCCGCCCCCTTTAAGCCCCGCCCCCGTTGGCCATTGCACCACATAAAGCCACGCCCCCTTTAAGCCACGCCTCCTTCAAGCCCCTCCCCATTCTGCTCTCCCATTGGCCATTAAGCCACCATTAAGCCCCGCCCCCTTTAAGACACGCCCCCTTTTAAGCCACGCCCCCTTTAAGCCCCTCCCCTCCCAATTCTCTTCTCCCGTTGGCCATTGAACCACATTAAGCCCCGCCCCCTTTAAGCCCCGCCCAGCCTCTATAGCCCCGCCCACTTTCCCTTTTAGGCCACGCCCCCTTCATCGTGGCCACGCCCCCCACCCATTTAACGCCATCCTATTGGCTCTTCCTCCCCTTCTAGGCCCCGCCCCCTTTTCTCTTGGCCCCGCCCCCTTTTTCCTTATATGGGTTCCTATGGGGAATTGCATGGGGGGAAATGGGGTGGGGTTTGTGGGCGGGGCTAAAGGAAAAGGGGGCGTGGCCTATGTGTAGCCCCGCCCCCTATTGCTCCTATTGGCTCATATGGGGCCCTATGGGGTTCTATTGGGGTCTATGGGGCTCTATGGGGGTCTGTGGGGCTCTATGGGGTCCTATGGGGGTCTATGGGGTCCTATGGGGCTCTATGGGGTCCTGTGGGGGTCTACGGGGTCCTATGGGGCTCTATGGGGGTCTATTGGGGTCTATGGGGTTCCATGGGGGTCTATTGGGGTCTATGGGGTTCCATGGGGGTCTATGGGGCTCTATGGGGCTCTGTTGGTGTCTATGGGGGTCTGTGGGGTCCTATGGGGGTCTGTGGGGCTCTATGGGGTCCTATGGGGCTCTGTTGGGGTCTACGGGGCTCTATGGGGGTCTGTTGGGGTCTATGGGGCTCTACTGGGGTCTATGGGGCTCTATGGGGGTCAATTGGGGTCTGTTGGTGTCTATGGTGCTCTATGGGTGTCTGTTGGGGTCTATGGGGCTCTATGGGAGTCTGTTGGGGTCTATGGGGCTCTATGGGTGTCTGTTGGGGTCTATGGGGCTCTATGGGAGTCTATTGGGGTCTATGGGGCTCTATGGGGCTCTATGGGGCTCTGTTGGGGTCTATGGGGGTCAATGGGGCTCTATGGGGCTCTATTGGGGTCTATGGGGCTCTATGGGAGTCTATTGGGGTCTATGGGGCTCTATGGGGGTCTATGGGGCTCTATGGGGCTCTGTTGGGGTCTGTGGGGGTCAATGGGGCTCTATGGGGCTCTATTGGGGTCTGTGGGGCTCTATGGGTGTCTATTGGGGTCTATGGGGCTCTATGGGGCTCTATGGGGTCCTATGAGTGTCTATGGGGTTCTATTGGGGTCTATGGGGTTCTATTGGGGTCTATGGGGCTCTATTGGGGTCTGTGGGGCTCTATTGGGTCTATTGGGGGCTCTATTGGGGTCTGTGGGGCTCTATTGGGTCTATTGGGGTCTATGGGGCTCTATGGGGGTCTGTTGGGGTCTATGGGGTCCTATGGGGCCTGTGGGGCTCTTTGGGGCTCAATGGTGCCCTATGGGGATTTATGGGGGTCTATTGGGATCTATTGGGGTTTATGGGGCTCTATGGGGGTCTGTTGGGGCCCTATGGGGCTCTATGGGGTCCTGTGGAGTTCTATGGGGCTCTATGGGATCCTATGGGGTTCTATTGGGGTCTATGGGAGACTATTGCGGTCTATGGGGTTCTATGGGGTTCTGTGGGGTCCTATGGGGCCCTATGGGGTCCTATGGTGCCCTATGGTGCCCTATGGGTCACAGACACATAACCCTGCCCCCCTTTTATATCCCCCCCCCCAGGTTCTCCATAGGGTCATATAGGGCTCTATTAGATCTATGGGGCTCTGTGGGTTCCTGTGGGGGTCTATGGGGTTCTATGGGGCTCTGTTGGGGTCTATTGGGATCTGTTGGGGTTTATGGGGCTCTATGGGGGTTTATTGGGGTCTATGGGACTCTGTGGGGGTCTATGGGGGTCAATGGGGCTCTATGGGGCTCTATTGGGGTCTATGGGGCTCTATGGGGCTCTATTAGATCTATGGGGCCCTATGGGGCTATATTGGGGTCTATGGGGCTCTATGGGGCTCTATTAGATCTATGGGGCCCTATGGGGCTCTATTGGGGTCTATGGGGCTCTATGGGGCTCTATTAGATCTATGGGGCCCTATGGGGCTCTATGGGGTCCTGTGGGGGTCTACGGGGTCCTATGGGGCTCTATGGGGGTTTATTGGGGTTTATGGGGCTCTATGGGGGTCTGTGGGGCCCAATGGGGTTCTATTGGGGTCTATGGGGCTCTATTGGGGTCTATGGGGCTCTATGGGGCTCTATGGGGGTCTGTTGGGGTCTGTGGGGCTCTATGGGGTCCTATGGGGCTCTATGGGGCCCTATGGTGCCCTATGGGGCCCTATGGGTCACAGACACATAACCCTGCCCCCCTTTTATATCCCCCCCCCCCCAGGTTCTCCATAGGGTCATATAGGGCTCTATTAGATCTATGGGGCTCTATGGGTTCCTGTGGGGGTCTATGGGGTTCTATGGGGCTCTGTTGGGGTCTATTGGGATCTGTTGGGGTTTATGGGGCTCTATGGGGGTTTATTGGGGTCTATGGGGCTCTGTGGGGGTCTATGGGGCCTATGGGGTTCTATGGGGTTATATTGTGTTCTATGGGGTTCTATGGGGTTCTATTGGGGTCTATGGGGCTCTATGGGGCTCTATTAGATCTATGGGGCCCTATGGGGCTCTATTGGGGTCTATGGGGCTCTATGGGGCTCTATTAGATCTATGGGGCCCTATGGGGCTCTATGGGGTCCTGTGGGGGTCTACGGGGTTCTATGGGGCTCTATGGGGGTTTATTGGGGTCTATGGGGCTCTATGGGGTTCTATTGGGGTCTATGGGGCTCTATGGGGGTCAATGGGGCTCTATGGGGCTCTGTTGGGGTCTATGGGGGTCAATGGTGCTCTCTGGGTGTCTATTGGGGTCTATGGGGCTCTATGGGGTCCTATGGGGGTCTATGGGGCTCTATGGGGTCCTATGGGACCCTATGGGGCTCTATGGGGTCCTGTGGGGGTCTACGGGGCTCTATGGGGGTTTATTGGGGTCTATGGGGCTCTATGGGTGTCTGTTGGGGTCTATGGGGCTCTATGGGGTCCTGTGGAGTTCTATGGGGCTCTATGGGATCCTATGGGGTTCTATTGGGGTCTATGGGAGACTATTGCAGTCTATGGGGTTCTATGGGGTCCTATGGGGCTCTATGGGGCTCTATGGTGCCCTATGGGGCCCTATGGGGCACAGACACATAACCCTGTCCCCTTTTATGTCCCCCCCCCCCCATGTTCTCCATAGGGTCATATAGGGCTCTATTAGATCTATGGGGCTCTATGGGTTCCTGTGGGGGTCTATGGGGTTCTATGGGGCTCTGTTGGGGTCTATTGGGATCTGTTGGGGTTTATGGGGCTCTATGGGGGTCTATTGGGGTCTATGGGGCTCTATGGGGGTCTATTGGGGTCTATGGGGCTCTATGGGGGTCAATCTATGGGGCTCTATGGGGCTCTATTGGGGTCTATGGGGCTCTGTGGGGCTCTATGGTGCCCTATGGGGCTCTATGGGTGTCTATGGGGCTCCATGGGGCTCTATTGGGGTCTATGGGGCTCTATGGGGCTCTATTAGATCTATGGGGTCCTATGGGGCTCTATGGGGTCTTGTGGGGGTCTACGGGGTCATATGGGTCCCTATGGGGGTTTATTGGGGTCTATGGGGCTCCATGGGGCTCTATTAGATCTATGGGGCCCTATGGGGCTCTATGGGGTCCTGTGGGGGTCTACGGGGTCCTATGGGGCTCTATGGGGGTTTATTGGCGTCTATGGGGCTCTATGGGGCTCTATTGGGGTCTATGGGGCTCTATGGGGTCCTATGGGGGTCTATGGGTCTCCATGGGGTCTCAATGAGTCTCTATGGGGCTCTATTAGATCTATGGGGCCCTATGGGGCTCTATGGGGTCCTGTGGGGGTCTACGGGGTCATATGGGTCCCTATGGGGTTCTGTTGGGGTCTATGGGGTCCTATGGGGCCCTATGGGGCTCTATGGTTCCCTATGGGGCCCTATGGGGCACAGACACATAACCCTGCCCCCCTTTTATATCCCCCCCCCCAGGTTCTCCATAGGGTCATATAGGGCTCTATTAGATCTATGGGGCTCTATGGGTTCCTGTGGGGGTCTATGGGGTTCTATGGGGCTCTGTTGGGGTCTATTGGGATCTGTTGGGGTTTATGGGGCTCTATGGGGGTTTATTGGGGTCTATGGGGCTCTGTGGGGGTCTATGGGGCCTATGGGGTTCTATGGGCTTATATTGTGTTCTATGGGGCTCTACTGGGGTCTGTGGGGCTCTATGGGGCCCTATTAGATCTATGGGGCTCTATGGGGTCCTATGGTTCCCTATGGGGCCCTATGGGGCACAGACACATAACCCTGCCCCCCTTTTCTATCCCCCCCCCCCCCCAGGTTCTCCATAGGGTCCCAGCGTTGGACTCAGGTGTTGGCTGGGGGTCCTATGGGGAGCCCGGGACCCCCAAGTCGGGCCTTCCACGCGGCCGCCATGTTTCCCCCCAGCGGCCCCATGGTGATCCATGGGGGGCTCAGGGTGGGGGGCGGCGTGGGGGGGGACGCGTGGGAGCTGCAGCTCCATAGTCTGCAATGGAGGCAGCACCGGGTGAGTGGGGGGAGATGGGGGGAGGTATGGGGGGGTTATGGGGTTTGGGGGGGTCTTATGGGGTCTATGGGGTCTTATGGGGGTCCTGTGGGGTTCTGTGGGGTCTTATGGGGTCTATGGGGTCTTATGGGGGATCTGTGGGGGGCTATGGGGTTTGGGGGGGTCTTATGGGGTCTATGGGGTCTTAGAGGGGTCCTGGGGGGGTTATGGGGGTCTTATGGGGTCTATGGGGTCTTAGGGGGGAGCTGTGGGGTCTTATAGGGGTCCTGTGGAGTTCTATGGGGTCTTATGGGGTCTATGGGGTCTTAGAGGGGTCCTGTGGGGTTCTATGGGGTCTTAGAGGGGATCTGTGGGGTTCTATGGGGCCTTATGGGGGTCCTGTGGGGGTCTATGGGGTCTTAGAGGGGCCCTGGGGGGGGGGGGTATGGGGTTCTATGGGGCCTAGATGGGTCTTGCGGGGGGTTATGGGGTCTTAGAGGGGTTCTGTGGGGGTTACGGGGGTCCTGTGGGGTTCTATGGGGCCTTAGAGGGGTCCTGTGGGGTTCTGTGGGGTCTTATGGGGTCTATGGGGTCTTGGAGGGGCTCTGTGGGGGGTTATGGGGGCACTGAGGGGGGTTATGGGGTTTGGGGGAGTCTTATGGGGTCTATGGGGTCTTAGAGGGCATCTGTGGGGGGTTATGGGGTCTTAGAGGGGTCCTGTGGGGGTTATGGGGGGTCTTATGGGGTGTATGGGGTCTTAGGGGGGATCTGTGGGGGGTTATGGGGGTCCTGGGGGGTTTATGGGGTCTTACGGGGGTCTTATGGGGTCTATGGGGTCTTAGAGGGGTCCTGGTGGGGTTCTATGGGGTCTTATAGGGGTCCTGCGGGGGGTTATGGGGTCTTATGGGGGTCCTGTGGGGTTCTATGGGGTCTTAGAGGGGATCTGTGGGGGGTTATGGGGGTCCTGGGGGGGGTTATGGGGGTCCTGGGGGGGTTATGGGGTCTTAGAGGGGTCCTGTGGGGGTTATAGGGGTCCTGTGGGGTTCTATGGGGTCTTAGAGGGGATCTGTGGGGTTCTATGGGGTCTTATGGGGGTCCTGGTGGGGGTTATGGAGGTTCTATAGGGTTCTGTGGGGTCTTATGGGGGTTATGGGGTCTTAGAGGGGATATTGGGGGGTCTTATGGGGTCTATGGGGTCTTAGAGGGGATATTGGGGGGTCTTATGAGGTCTATGGGATCTTAGAGGGGATATTGGGGGGTCTTATGGGGTCTATGGGGTCTTAGAGGGGATATTGGGGGGTCTTATGGGGTCTTAGAGGGGATCTGTGGGGTCTTATGGGGGTCCTGGGGGGGGTTATGGGGTCTTGGGGGGGTCTTATGGGGTCTATGGGGTCTTGGAGGGGCTCTGTGGGGGGTTATGGGGGCCCTGAGGGGGGTTATGGGGTTTGGGGGGGTCTTATGGGGTCTATGGGGTCTTAGAGGGCATCTGGGGGGGGTTATGGGGGTCTTGGGGGGGGGTTATGGGGTCCTGGGGGGGGTTATGGGGTCTTGGGGGGGGTTATGGGGTCTTACGAGGGTCTTATGGGGTCTATGGGGTCTTAGAGGGGATCTGTGGGGGGTTATGGGGGTTCTCTAGGGTTCTATGGGGTCTTATGGGGTCTATGGGGTCTTAGAGGGGTTCTGGTGGGGTTCTATGGGGTCTTATGGGGGTCCTGTGGGGGTTATGGGGGTTCTATAGGGTTCTATGGGGTCTTATGGGGGTCCTGGGGGGGTTATGGGGGTTCTATAGGGTTCTATGGGGCCTTATTGTGGTCCTGGTGGGGGTTATGGGGGAGCTGTGGGGTTCTGTGGGACCTTAGAGGGGTCCTATGGGTTGAGTTCCCTATGGGGTGGGTATCCCTATGGGGTTTAGTTCTCTATGGGGCAGGGGTCCCTATGGGATGTGAGTCTCTATGGGGTGGGAACCCTATGGGGTGGGGTCTCTGTGGGGAGACAACCCTATTGGCTTGGTTTCCTATGGGGTGGGGGTCCCTATGGGTCTGGGGTCCCTATGGGGCAGGGGTCCCTATGGGGTGGGATCCCTATGGGGTTGGGTCCCTATGGGGTGGCCACCCTATTGGCCTGGGTTCCTATGGGGCAGGGGCCGCTATGGGGCAGGGGTCCCTATGTGATGTGTATCCCTATGGGTCTCTATGGGTCTCTATGGGTCCCTATGGGTCTCTATGGGTCTCTATGGGGTCTCTATGGGTCTCTGTAGGTTTCTATGGGGCAACTATGGGGTCTCTATGGGGTCTCTATGTGTCCCTATGGGCCTCTATGGGTCCCTATGGGTCTCTATGGGTCTCTGTGGGTCCCTATGTGTCTCTGTTGGTCCCTATGGGTCCCTATGTGTCTCTATGGGTGTCTATGGGTCTCTATGGGTCTCTCTATATGGGTCCCTATGGGTCTCTGTGTGTCCCTATGGGTCCCTATGGGTCTCTATGTGTCCCTATGGGTCTCTGTGGGTCCCTATGTGTCCCTATGGGTCCCTATGGGTCTCTATGGGTCCCTATGGGTCCCTATGTGTCTCTATGGGTCTCTATGGGTCCCTATGGGTCTCTATGGGTCTCTATGGGCCTCTATGAGTCCCTATGGGTCTCTATGGGTCCCTATGGGTCTCTATGGGGTCTCTATGGGTCTCTATGGGGTCCCTATGTGTCTCTATGGGTCTCTATAGGTTTCTATGGGTCTCTATGGGTCCCTATGGGTCTCTATGGGGTCCCTATGTGTCTCTATGTGTCCCTATGGGTCTCTATGGGTCCCTATGGGTCTCTATGGGTCTCTATGGGTCTCTGTGGGTCTCTATGTGTCCCTATGGGTCTCTATGGGTCTCTATGGGTCTCTATGGGTTTCTATGGGTCTCTATGGGTCTCTATGGGTCTCTATGGGGTCTCTATGTGTCTCTATGGGTCTCTATAGGTTTCTATGGGTCTCTATGGGGTCCCTATGGGTATCCCTATGGGATGTGGGTCCCTATGGTGTGTAATGGGATCGATGTGGGGTCCCGACCCCATATAACCCCCATCTCTCCCCCCCACAGGCTCCTCCCCCCCCCTTGTTGGGTCACACTCTGACCCCCGCGGGCGCCGTGGGGCTGGTGCTGCTGGGGGGCTACAACCCACAGCTGGGGGTCAACACCAGGATGTGGGGCCTACGGGGCGGAATATGGACAGAGCTGAGGGCACAGGGACACGGACCCACAGGTGGGGGATCTATGGGGCACTATGGGGTATCTATGGGTCTCTATGGGGCTCTATGGGTCTCTATGGGGTCTCTATGGGGTGCTATGGGTCTCTATGGGGCTCTGTGGAGTCTCAGTGGGGCTCTATGGGATCTCTATGGGTCTCTATGGGGTCTCTATGGTTTTCTATGGGTCTCTATGGGTCCCTATGGGGTCTCTATGGGTCTCTATGGTCTCTCTATGGGGCTCTATGGGGCTCTGTGGGGCTCTATGGGTCTCTATGGGTCCCTATGGGGTCTCTATGGGGCTCTTTGGGGTCTCTATGGGTCACTAAGGGGCTCTATGGGGCTCTATGGGGTCTCTGTGGGGCTCTATGGGTCTCTATGGGGTTCTATGGGGCTCTATGGGTCCCTATGGGGTTTCTCTGGGTCTCTGTGGGGTCTCTATGGGGCTCTATGGGTCTCTATGGGGCAGCTATGGGTCTTCATGGGTCTTTCTATGGGTCTCTATAGGTCCATGGGGTCTCTATGGGGCTCTATGGGCCTCTATGGGTCTCTATGGGGCTCTTTGGGGTCTCTATGGGTCTCAATGGGGTCTCTATGGGGCTCTATGGGTCTCTATGGGGTTTCTATGGGTCCCTATGGGGTCTCTATGGGTCTCTGTGGGTCTCTATGGGGTCTCTATGGGTCCCTATGGGGTCTCTATGGGTCTCTATGGTCTCTCTATGGGTCTCTATGGGGCGCTATGGGGCTCTGTGGGGCTCTATGGGGCTCTATGGGGCTCTTTGGGGTCTCTATGGGTCTCTGTGGGTCTCTATGGGGTCTCTATGGGTCCCTATGGGGTCTCTATGGTTTTCTATGGGTCTCTATGGGTCCCTATGGGGTCTCTATGGGTCTCTATGGTCTCTCTATGGGTCTCTATGGGGCGCTATGGGGCTCTATGGGGCTCTATGGGTCTCTATGGGGCAGCTATGGGGTCTCTATGGGTCTCTATGGGTCACTAAGGGGCTCTATGGGGTCTCTGTGGGGCTCTATGGGGTCTCTATGGGGTCTCTATGGGGCTCTATGGGTCTCTATGGGTCCCTATGGGGTTTCTCTGGGTCTCTATGGGGTCTCTATGGGGCTCTATGGGTCTCTATGGGGCAGCTATGGGTCTTTATGGGTCTTTCTATGGGTCTCTATAGGTCCATGGGGTCTCTATGGGGCTCTATGGGTCCCTATGGGGCTCTATGGGGCTCTATAGGGTCTCTATGGGTCTCTGTGGGGTCTCTATGGGGCTCTGTGGGGCTCTATGGGGTCTCTGTGGGGGTTCTATGGGTCTCTATGGGGCTCTGTGTGTCTCTTTGGGGTCTCTATGGGGTCTCTAAGGGTCCCTATGGGTCTCTATGGGCCCCGCCCCTTTCAAAACCCCTCCACCCAATACAAAGCCCTGCTCATTTGCATAGCCCCGCCCCCTCTCCTGAACCCCCACCTAAACGTGGCCCCGCCCCCTTTTGGCCCCGCCCCCTTTATGTGACCACGCCCCCTTACTGACTCCGCCCCCTTTGTGTGACCACGCCCCCTACATTGACCCCGCCCCCTCCCGTGACCACACCCCCTATATTAGCCCCGCCCCCTTTCTAACTCCGCCCCTCTGTGGCCCTGCCCCCTTTAAGTGACCCCGCCCCCTTTCTGACCCCGCCCCCTTTCTGGCCCCACCCACTACATTAGCCCCGCCCCCCTTTCTGGCCCCGCCCCCTTTCTGACTCCGCCCGCTTTCTTGTGGCCACGCCTCCTAAATTAGCCCCGCCCCTTTCTGGCTCCGCCCCCTTTGTGGCCCTGCCCCCTTTCTGACCCCACCGCCTACATTAGCCCTGTCCCCTTTCTGACCACGCCCCTACATTAGCCACGCCCCCTACACTAGCCCCGCCCCCTTTCTGACCACGCCCCCCTACATTGGCCCCGCCCCCTTCCTGACCACGCCCCCTACGTTAGCCCCGCCCCCTCTCTGACCATGCCCCCTACATTGGCCCCGCCCCCTTTTCTGACCACGCCCCCTACATTAGCCCCGCCCCCTTTCTGACCACGCCCCCTACATTAGCCCCGCCCCCTTTCTGACCACGCCCCTTTCTGACCATGCCCCCTACATTTGCCCCACCCCCTTTCTGACCACGCCCCCTACATTTGCCCCGCCCCCTTTCTGACCACGCCCCCTACATTTGCCCCGCCCCCTTCCTGACCACGCCCCCTTTATGACCACGCCCCCTACACTGACCCCGCCCTCTTTCTGACCCCGCCCCCTTTGTGTGACCACGCCCCCTATATCAGCCCCGCCCCCTTTCTAACTCCGCCCCTTTGTGGCCCTGCCCCCTTTAAGTGACCCCGCCCCCTTTCGGACTCCGCCCCCTTTCTGGCCCCACCCACTACATTAGCCCCGCCCCCTTTCTGACTCCGCCCCTTTCTTGCGGCCACGCCTCCTAAATTAGCCCCGCCCCTTTCTGGCTCCGCCCCCTTTGTGACCCTGCCCCCTTTCTGACCACGCCCCTTACATTAGCCCCGCCCCCTTCCTGACCACGCCCCCTACATTAGCCCCGCCCCCCTTTCTGGCCACGCCCCCTACATTGGCCCCGCCCCCTTCCTGACCACGCCCCCTACATTAGCCCCGCCCCCCTTTCTGGCCACGCCCCCTACATTGGCCCCGCCCACTTCCTGGCCACGCCCCCTACATTAGCCCCCCCCCCCCTTCCTGAGCACGCCCCCTACATTAGCCCCGCCCCACTTTCTGACCACGCCCCCTACGTTAGCCCCGCCCCCTTTCTGACCATGCCCCCTACATTGGCCCTGCCCCCTTTCTGACCACGCCCCCTACATTAGCCCCGCCCCCTTTCTGGCCACGCCCCTACATTGGTCCTGCCCCCTTTCTGACCACGCCCCCTACATTAGCCCCGCCCCCTTTCTGACCCCGCCCCCTACATTAGCCCCGCCCCCTTTCTGACCACGCCCCCTACAATAGCCCCGCCCCCTTTCTGACCACGCCCCCTACATTAGCCCCGCCCCCTTTCTGACCCCGCCCCCTACATTAGCCCCGCCCCCTTTCTGACCACGCCCCCTACGTTAGCCCCGCCCCCTTTCTGACCATGCCCCCTACATTGGCCCTGCCCCCTTTCTGACCACGCCCCCTACATTAGCCCCGCCCCCTTTCTGGCCACGCCCCTACATTGGTCCTGCCCCCTTTCTGACCACGCCCCCTACATTAGCCCCGCCCCCTTTCTGACCCCGCCCCCTACATTAGCCCCGCCCCCTTTCTGACCCCGCCCCCTACGTTAGCCCCGCCCCCTTTCTGACCCCGCCCCCTACATTAGCCCCGCCCCCTTTCTGACCACGCCCCCTACGTTAGCCCCGCCCCCTTTCTGACCCCGCCCCCTACATTAGCCCCGCCCCCTTTCTGACCACGCCCCCTACGTTAGCCCCGCCCCCTCTCTGACCATGCCCCCTACATTAGCCCCGCCCCCTTTCTGACCACGCCCCCTACATTAGCCCCGCCCCCTACATTAGCCCCGCCCCCTTTCTGACCACGCCCCCTACATCAGCCCCGCCCCCTTTCTGACCACGCCCCCTACATTAGCCCCTCCCCCTTTCTGACCGCGCCCCCTACATTAGCCCCGCCCCCTTTCTGACTCCGCCCCCTTTTTGACCCCGCCCCCTTTCTGACTCCGCCCCCTTTGTGTCCCCGCCCCCTTCCAGCTTTGCTGGGTCACGTGTCGGTGTTTGACGCCCCGTCTCGCTCCATGTTTGTCTATGGGGGGTGGAGCCCCATGGAGGGAACAGCCGGGACCATGTACAGGCTGAACTGCGACACCTGGAGGTGGGAACCGGTACTGCAGGACCCACAGTGCGGGGTAAGGGAACCCATAACCTATGGGGCTCTATGGGGGGATATGGGGGGATATGGGGTCCCTATGGGCCAATATGGGGGGATATGGGGGGATATGGGGGGATATGGAGTCCCTATGGGGCTCTATGGGGGGATATGGGGTTCCTATGGGAGGATATGGGGTCCCTATGGGGGGATATGGGGCTCTATGGGGAGATATGGGGCTCTATGGGGGGATTTGGGGGGATATGGGGATCTATGGAGGGATATGGGGCTCTATGGGGGGATATGGGGTCCCTATGAGGGGATATGGGGGGATATGGGGTCCGTATGGGGCTCTATGGGGGGATATGGGGGGATATGGGGCTCTATGGGGTCCCTATGGGGCTATATGGGGGGATATGGGGTCCCTATGGGGCTCCATGGGGGGATATGGGTCCCTATGGGTCCCTATGGGTCTCTAAGGGGTCCCTATGGGTCTCTATGTGTCCCTATGGGTCCCTATGGGTCTCTATGGGTCCCTATGTGGTCCCTATGTGTCTCTATGGGTCTCTATGGGTCTCTATGGGTCCCTATGTGTCCCTATGGGTCGCTATGGGTCCCTATGGGTCCCTATGGGTCTCTATGTGGTCCCTATGGGTCCCTATGGGTCTCTATGTGTCCCTATGGGTCCCTATGGGTCCCTATGGGTCTCTATGGGTCCCTATGTGTCCCTATGGGTCTCTATGGGTCCCTATGTGTCCCTATGGGTCTCTATGGGTCCCTATGGGTCCCTATGTGTCCCTATGTGTCCCTATGGGTCTCTATGTGTCCCTATGGGGTCCCTATGGGTCCCTATGTGTCTCTATGGGTCCCTATGGGTCTCTATGGGTCCCTATGTGTCCCTATGTGTCCCTATGGGTCTCTATGTGTCCCTATGGGGTCCCTATGGGTCCCTATGGGTCTCTATGTGTCCCTATGGGTCCCTATGGGTCTCTATGTGTCCCTATGTGTCTCTATGGGTCTCTATGGGTCTCTATGGGTCTCTATGGGTCCCTATGGGTCCCTATGTGTCCCTATGGGTCTCTATGGGTCCCTATGGGTCTCTATGGGTCTCTATGGGTCTCTGTGGGTCTCTATGGGTCTCTATGGGTCTCTATGGGTCCCTATGTGTCCCTATGGGTCTCTATGGGTCCCTATGGGTCCCTATGTGTCTCTATGGGTCCCTATGGGTCTCTATGGGTCCCTATGGGTCTCTATGGGTCCCTATGTGTCCCTATGGGGTCCCTATGGGTCTCTATGGGTCCCTATGGGTCCCTATGTGTCTCTATGTGTCCCTATGGGTCCCTATGTGTCTCTATGGGTCCCTATGGGTCTCTATGGGTCTCTATGTGTCCCTATGTGTCCCTATGTGTCCCCATGTATCTCTATGGTCGCACTGTTGCCTCTCTATCCCCATGTCTCTATGATCCCCAGCTCCCGCCCCGCTGGCTGCACGCCGCGCTCCCATTGGACGGTTCCTTGTTGGTGTTGGGTGGACGCGGCACTTCCGGGTCCAACACGTCACAGCGCCCCCTGCTGCTCGGAGGGCGGCAGCGCGGCTGGCGGCCAATCAGAGGAGGTGGGGGGGGGGATATGGGGTCACTATGGGGTCCCTATGGGGCTCTATGGGGTCTCGATGGGGTTATTATGGGGTCCCTATGGGGTGGGGGTCTCTATGGGGTCCCTATGGGGCAGGGGTTACTATGGGTCCCTATGGGGTTCCTATGGGTTTCCAATGGGGCAGGGGTCTCTATGGGGTCCCTATGGGGTGGGGGTCTCTATGGGGTCCCTATGGGGTTCTATGGGGGGATATGGGGTCCCTATGGGGTGGGGGTCCTTATGGGGTCCATATGGGGTTACTATGGGGTTACTATGGGGTTCCTATGGGGCAGGGGTTACTATGGGTCTCTATGGGGTCCCTATGGGGTCCCTATGGGGTTGGGGTCCCTATGGGGTCTTTATGGGGTCCCTATGGGGTCCTTATGGGGTCCCTATGGGGCAGGGGTTACTATGGGGTCCCTATGGGGTCCTTATGGGGTCCTTATGGGGTGGGGGTCCCTATGGGGTCTTTATGGGGTCCCTATGGGGTCCCTATGGGGCAGGGGTTACTATGGGGTCCCTATAGGGTCCTTATGGGGTCCTTATGGGGTGGGGGTCCCTATGGGGTCTTTATGGGGTCCTTATGGGGTCCCTATGGGGTCAGGTTACTATGGGGTCCCTATGGGTCCCTATGGGGTCCTTATGGGGTCCCTATGGGGTCGGGTTACTATGGGGTCCCTATGGGGCTCTATGGGGTCCCTATGGGGTTCCTATGGGGCAGGGGTTACTATGGGTCCCTATGGGGTCCCTATGGGGTTACTGTGGGGTTACTATGGGGCAGGGGTCCCTATGGGATCCCTATGGGGTTGGGGTCCCTATGGGGTTCTTATGGGGCAGGGGTTACTATGGGTCCCTATGGGGTCCTTATGGGGTCCCTATGGGGTTGGGGTCCCTATGGGTCCATATGGGGTCCCTATGGGGTCCCTATGGGGCAGGGGTTACTATGAGTCCCTATGGGTTTCTATGGGGTCCCTGTGGGGCTCTATTGGGTCTCTATGGGGTCCCTATGGGTCCCTATGGGGCTCTATGGGGTTACTATGGGTCCCTATGGGGTCCCTATGGGATTCCTATGGGGCAGGGGTTACTATGGGTCCCTATGGGGTCCCTATGGGGTCCCTATGGGGCTCTATGGGGTCCCTGTGGGGTTACTATGGGGCTCTTTGGTGTTACTATGGTCCCTATGGGGCTCTATGGGGTTACTGTGGTCCCTATGGGTCCCTATGGGGCAGGGGTTACTATGGGTCCCTATGGGGTCTCTATGGGTCCATATGGGGTCCTTATGGGGCAGGGGTCCATATGGGGTCCCTATGGGGTGGGGGTCCCTATGGGGTCCATATGGGGTCCCTATGGGGTGGGGGTTTATATGGGGTCCCTATGGGGTCCCGATGGGTCCTTATGGGGTCCGTATGGGGTCCGTATGGGGTCCGTATGGGGTCCCTATGGGGCAGGGGTCACTATGGGGTCCTTATGGGGCAGGGGTCCCTATGGGGTCCTTATGGGGTTCCTATGGGGTGGGGGTCCCTATGGGGTCCTTATGGGGTTGGGGTCCCTATGGGTTCCCTATGGGGTCCCTATGGGGTTGGGGTCCCTATGGGTCTCTATGGGTCTCTATGGGTTCCCTATGGGGCAGGGGTTACTATGGTCCCTATGGGGTCCCTATGGGGTTGGGGTTACTATGGGTCCATATGGGGTCCATATGGGGTCCCTATGGGCCCCTATGGGGTGGGGGTTCCTATGGGTCCCTCTGGGGTCCCTATGGGGTTCCTATGGGGCAGGGGTCCCTATGGGGCAGGGGTTACTATGGGTCCCTATGGGGTCCTTATGGGGTTGGGGTCCCTATGGGTCTCTATGGGTCCCTATGGGGTCCCTATGGGGCAGGGGTTACTATGGGTCTCTATGGGGTCCCTATGGGGTTACTATGGGGTTACTATGGGGCAGGGGTCCCTATGGGGTTGGGGTCCCTATGGGGTTCCTATGGGGCAGGGGTTACTATGGGTCCCTATGGGGTCTCTATGGGGTCCCTATGGGGTTGGGGTTACTATGGGGTCCTTATGGGGTCCATATGGCGTTCCTATGGGGTCCCTATGGGGTCCATATGGGGTCCCTATGGGGTTCCTATTGGGTTCCTATGGGGCAGGGGTTACTATGGGTCTCTATGGGGTCCTTATGGGGTCCCTATGGGGTGGGGGTCTCTATGGGGTCCCTATAGGGTCCCTATGGGGTCCCTATGGGGCAGGGGTTCCTATGGGGTCCCTATGGGGTTCCTTTGGGTTTGAGGTTACTATGGGTCCCTATGGGGTCCCTATGGGGTGGGGGTCTCTATGGGTCCCTATGGGGTCTCTATCGGGTCCCTATGGGGTTGGGGTCTCTATGGGGTCCTTCTGGGGTCCCTATGGGGTTGGGGTCCCTATGGGGTCCCTATGGGGTCCCTATGGGGTTGGGGTCACTATGGGTCCCTATGGGGTCTCTATGGGGTGGGGGTCTCTGTGGGGTTGGGCTCACTGTGGGGTGGGGGTCGCTATAGGGCGGTGGTTCCCTATAGGGCGTGTGTTTCTATGGGGTGGGGTCCCTTTTATATGGGGTTCCCTATGGCTCAATGGTTCTTATGGGGTGGGGGGGCGTGGCTTCGAATTGGGGGCGTGGCTTATGCTAATTAAGGGGGCGTGGTCTCCCAATGGGGGGTCATGTGATATAAGGGGCGTGGCCTATGAGGGGGCGTGGCTTATTTGGGGGCGTGGCCTATTGACTCCTCCCACTTCCTTTCCACCAATGGTGACAGGGGGCGTGGCCTATGAGGGGGCGTGGCCTATCGACTCCCCCCCTTCCTTTCCCACCAATGGCGGAAGGGGGGCGTGGTCTCTATGGGGGTGTGGCCTACATGGGGGCGTGGCCTATTGACTCCTCCCCCTACCTTTCCACCAATGGCGGGTGGGGGGTGTGGCCAATGTGGAAGCGTGGCTTATTTCGGGGGCGTGGCCTGTTGACTCCTCCCCCTTAATTTTCCACCAATGGCGGTGGGGGGGTGTGGCCTACTGGGGGCGTGGCCTATATTAGGACGTGGCCAATGGGGAAGGGCCTATAAGGGGGAGGGGTTTATATGGGGGCGTGGCTTATTTGAGGGGCGTGGCCTGTTGGGGGCGTGGCCTATTGACCCCACCAATGGTGGCTAAGGGCGTGGCCTATATGGGGGCGTGGTCTATATGGGGGCGTGGCTTATTTGAGGGGCGTGGCCTGTTGGGGGCGTGGCCTATTGACTCCACCAATGGTGGCTAAGGGCGTAGCCTATATGGGGGCGTGGTCTATATGGGGGCGTGGCTTATTTGAGGGGCGTGGCCTGTTGGGGGCGTGGCCTATTGACTCCACTAATGGCGACTGGGGGCGTGGCCTATATGGGGGCGTGGCCTGTTGGGGGCGTGGCCTATTGACTCCACCAATGGCGGCAGGGGGCGTGGCCTGTATGGGGGCGTGGCCTGTTGGGGGCGTGGCCTATCGACCCCACCAATGGCAACCGGGGGCGTGGCCTATATGGGGGCGTGGCTTATAAGGGGGTGGGGCGTATTAGGGGGCGTGGCTTATTGGGGGGCGTGGCCTGTTGGGGGGCGTGGCCTATCGACTCCACCAATGGCGGCTGGGGGCGTGGCCTATATGGGGGCGTGGCTTATAAGGGGGCGTGGCTTATTTGGGGGGCGTGGCCAGCTCTGCTGACCCCGCCCCCTTTCCCAGCCCCCCGGTTCCCCCCGATGTTGGCTGCAGCGTCGCTGGGCGGCGCCATCTTTGTTTGTGGCGGGACGGAGGGGGCGGGGCTGTGGAAGCTCCGACCAATGAGAGACCGGAGAGACAGGTGAGATGCTAATGAGATGCAAATGAGGGGGGAGATGTGGGGCTGGGGGGTATGAATCTCTATGGGGTCTCTATGGGTCCCTATGGGGCTCTATGGGTCTCAATTGGTCTCTATGGGTCTCTATGGGTCCCTATGGGTCTCTATGGGTCTCTATGGGTCCCTATGGATCTCTATGGGTCTCTATGGGTCCCTATGGGTCTCTATGGGTCCTTATGGGTCCGTATGGGGCTCTATGGGGTCTCTATGGGTCCCTATGGGATGCAAATGAGATGCAAATAAGGGGGGAGATGTGGGGCTGGGGGTGATGTGGGGTTTATATGGGTCTCTATGGGTCCCTATGGTCTCTATGGGGTCTCTATGGGTACCTATGGGTCTCTATGGGTCTCTATGGGTCCCTATGGGTCACTATGGGTCTCTATGGGTCCCTATGGGTCTCTATGGGGCTCTATGGGTCTCTATGGGTCCCTATGGGTCCCTATGGGTCTATATGGGTCCCTATGGGTCTCTATGGGTCCCTATGGGTCTCTGTGGGACACTATGGGGTCTCTATGGGGCACTATGGGATCTCTGTGGGTCTCTATGGGTCCCTATGGGTCTCTATGAGTCTCTGTGGGTCCCTATGTGTCTGTGTGGGGTCTCTATGGGGTCTCTATGGGTCTCTATGGGGTCTCTATGGGTCCCTATGGGTCTCCATGGGGTCTCTATGTGTCCCTATGGGTCTCTATGGGTCTCTATGGGTCTCCATGGGGTCTCTATGTGTTCCTATGGGTCTTTATGTGTTTCTATGGGTCTCTATGGGGTCCCTATGGGTCTCTATGGGTCCCTATGGGTCTCTATGGGTCTCTGTGGGGTCCCTGTGTGTCCCTATGGGGCTCTGTGGGGTCTCTATGGGTCTCTATGGGTCCCTATGGGATGCAAATGAGATGCAAATGAGGAGGGAGATGTGGGGCCGGGGATGTTGTGGGGCAGCATGGCAGCCATGGGTGTGAATGAGATGCAAATGAGATGCAAATGAGACGGAATGTAATGCAAATAAGGTGGGAACGAGATGGAAGTGAGATGTAAATGAGATGCAAATGAGATGCGAGTGATATAGGAATGAGCTGTAAATGAGATGGGGTGATATGCAAATGAGATGCAAATGAGATGCAAGTGATATAGGAATGAGCTGTAATTGAGATGGGGGTGATATGCAAATGGGATGTAAATTGATGCAAATGAGATGCGAGCGATATAGGGATGAGCTGTAAATGAGATGGGGGTGATATGCAAATGGGATGTAAATGAGATGCAAATGAGATGTGAGTGATATAGGAATGAGCTGTGAGATGGGGGTGTTATGCAAATGGGATGTAAATGAGATGCAAATGAGATGCAAGTGATATAGGAATGAGCTGTAAATGAGATGGGGGTGATATGCAAATGGGATGTAAATGAGATGCAAATGAGATGCGAGCGATATAGGAGTGAGCTGTAAATGAGATGGGGGGGCTATATGCAAATGAGATGTAAATGAGATGTAAATTAGATGCTAATGAGATGCAAATGACCCCACAGGAACTGCAGCACTGAGCTGACCCCAATTACAGCCCAGAATGAGGTGAGAATTTGGGGCATTTTGGGGCATTTTGGGGGAAATTTGGGGTTTTTTGGGGGGGATTTAATGGATTTTGGGGTGATTTTGAGGGATTTTGGGGCATTTTGGGGCATTTTGGGGGATTTTGGGTCATTTTCTGTGTTTTTGGGGTCTCTATGGGTCGGGGATTTGGGGTTGTTGGTTGTTGACCAATTTGGGGTTTTTTGACCCCAATTCCAGGGACCCACAACTGCTCTGAAGCTCCATGAGGATGGTGAGAGATCTATGGGGCTCTATGGGGCGCTATGGGGTGCTATGGGGCTCTATGGGGTGCTATGGGGCTCTATGGGGCGCTATGGGGTTCTATGGGGCACTATGGGGTGCTATCGGGCCCGGTGGGCCTCTATGGGCCTCTATGGGGCTCTGTGGGGCTCTATGGGGCGCTATGGCGTGCTATGGGGCTCTATGGGGCGCTATGAGGCTCTATGGGCCTCTATGAGGCTCTATGGGGTGCTATGGGGTTCTATGGGGCGCTATGAGGCTCTATGGGGCTCTATGGGGCGCTATAGGGTTCTATGGGGTTCAATGGGGCTCTATGGGGCTCTGTGGGGCGCTATGGGGCTCTATGGGGCGCTATGGGGCTCTATGGGGCTCTATGGGGCGCTATGGGGCTCTATGGGCCTCTATGGGGCCCTGTGAGCCTCTATGGGGTTTTATGTGGTGCTGTGGGGCTCTATGGGCCTCTATGGGGCTCTGTGGGGCTCTATGGGGCGCTATGGGGTTCTATGGGGCTCTATGGTCCTCTATGGGGCGCTATGGGGTTCTATGGGGCACTATGGGGTGCTATGGGGCTCTATGGGGCTCTATGGGGTTCTATGGGGCTCTATGGGGCGCTATGGGGTTCTGTGGGGCACTATGGGGCGCTATGGGGTTCTATGGAGCTCTATGGGGCTCTATGGGGTTCTATGGGGCGCTATGGGGTTCTATGGGCCTCTATGGGCCTCTATGGGGCTCTGTGGGGCTCTATGGGGCGCTATGGGGTTCTATGGGGCTCTATGGTCCTCTATGGGGCGCTATGGGGTTCTATGGGGCTCTATGGGGTGCTATGGGGCTCTATGGGGCTCTATGGGGTTCTATGGGGCTCTATGGGGCGCTATGGGGTTCTGTGGGGCACTATGGGGCGCTATGGGGTTCTATGGAGCTCTATGGGGCTCTATGGGGTTCTATGGGGCGCTATGGGGTTCTATGGGCCTCTATGGGCCTCTATGGGGCTCTGTGGGGCGCTATGGGGCTCTATGGGGCTCTGTGGGGCGCTATGGGGCGCTATGGGGCTCTATGGGGCTCTATGGGGCGCTATGGGGTTCTATGGGGCGCTATGGGGTTCTATGGGGCTCTGTGGGGTGCTATGGGGTTCTATGGGGCCCTGTGGGTCTCTATGGGGCGCTATGGGGTTCTATGGGGCGCTATGGGGCTCTATGGGGTGCTATGGGGCTCTATGGGGTGCTATGGGGCTCTATGGAGCGCTATGGGGTTCTATGGGGCGCTATGGGGTGCTATGGGGCTCTATGGGGCGATATGGGGTTCTATGGGGCGCTATGGGGCTCTATGGGGCGCTATGGGGTTCTATGGGGCTCTATGGGGCGCTATGGGGTGCTATGGGGTTCTATGGGGCTCTATGGGGCGCTAAGGGGCACTATGGGGCGCTATGGGGTGCTATGGGGCCCGGTGGTTCTCTATGGGGCTCTATGGGGCTCTATGGGGCCTGTGGGCCTCTATGGGGCTCTATGGGGCTCTATGGGGCGCTATGGGGTTCTATGGGGCTCTGTGGGCCTCTATGGGGCTCTATGGGGCGCTATGGGGTTCTATGGGGCGCTATGGGACGCTATAGGGTGCTATGGGGTTCTATGGGGCGCTATGGGGCTCTATGGGGCTCTATGGGGCTCTATGGGGTTCTATGGGGCTCTATGGGGCGCTATGGGGTTCTATGGGGCGCTATGGGGCTCTATGGTGCGCTATGGGGTTCTATGGGGCTCTATGGGGCTCTATGGGGCTCTATGGGGTTCTATGGGGCTCTATGGGGCCATGTGGGGCTTTATGGGGCTCTAAGATGCTCTATGGGGCGCTATGGGGCTCTATGGGGCTCTGTGGGGCTCTATGGGGTACTATGGGGCTCTATGGGGCTCTATGGGGTGCTATGGGGCGCTATGGGGTTCTATGGGGCTCTATGGGCCTCTATGGGGCTCTATGGGGCTCTATGGGCCTCTGTGGGGCTCTGTGGGGCACTATGGGGCGCTGTGGGGTTCTATGGGGCTCTATGGGGCGCTATGGGGCTCTATGGGGCTCTATGGGGCGCTATGGGATTCTATGGGGCTCTTTGGGGCTCTGTGGGGCGCTATGGGGCGCTATGGGGCTCTATGGGACTCTATGGGGCTCAATGGGGCGCTATGGGGTTCTATGGGGCTCTATGGGGCGCTATGGGGTTCTATGGGGCGCTATGGGGTTCTATGGGGCTCTATGGGGCACTATGGGGCTCTATGGGGCGCTATGGGGCTCTATAGGGCTCTATGGGGCGCTATGGGGTTCTATGGGGCGCTATGGGGCTCTATGGTGCGCTATGGGGTTCTATGGGGCTCTATGGGGCACTATGGGGTTCTATGGGGCGCTATGGGGTTCTATGGGGCTCTATGGGGTTCTATGGGGCTCTATGGGGCTCTATGGGGCACTATGGGGTTCTATGAGGCTCTATGGGCCTCTGTGGGGCTCTGTGGGGCTCTATGGGGCACTATGGGGTTCTATGGGGCTCTATGGGCCTCTATGGGGCTCTGTGGGGCTCTATGGGGCGCTATGGGGTTCTATGAGGCTCTATGGGCCTCTGTGGGGCTCTATGGGGCTCTGTGGGGTGCTATGGGGCTCTATGGGGTGCTATGGGGTTCTGTGGGGCTCTGTGGGGTGCTATGGGGCTCTATGGGGTTCTATGGGGCTCTATGGGGCTCTGTGGGGCTCTATGGGGTACTATGGGGCTCTATGGGGCTCTATGGGCCTCTGTGGGGCGCTATGGGGTTCTATGGGGCTCTATGGGTCGCTATGGGGCGCTACGGGGTTCTATGGGGCTCTGTGGGGCTCTGTGGGGCTCTGTGGGGCTCTATGGGGCGCTATGGGGTTCTATGGGGCTCTATGGGCCTCTATGGGGCTCTATGGGGCTCTATGGGCCTCTGTGGGGCTCTGTGGGGCACTATGGGGCGCTGTGGGGTTCTATGGGGCTCTATGGGGCGCTATGGGGCTCTATGGGGCTCTATGGGGCGCTATGGGGTTCTATGGGGCTCTATGGGGCTCTGTGGGGCGCTATGGGGCGCTATGGGGCTCTATGGGACTCTATGGGGCTCAATGGGGCGCTATGGGGTTCTGTGGGGCTCTATGGGGCGCTATGGGGTTCTATGGGGCTCTATGGGGCACTATGGGGCTCTATGGGGCGCTATGGGGCTCTATAGGGCTCTATGGGGCGCTATGGGGTTCTATGGGGCGCTATGGGGCTCTATGGTGCGCTATGGGGTTCTATGGGGCTCTATGGGGCGCTATGGGGTTCTATGGGGCGCTATGGGGTTCTATGGGGCTCTATGGGGTTCTATGGGGCTCTATGGGGCTCTATGGGGCACTATGGGGTTCTATGAGGCTCTATGGGCCTCTGTGGGGCTCTGTGGGGCTCTATGGGGCACTATGGGGTTCTATGGGGCTCTATGGGCCTCTATGGGGCTCTGTGGGGCTCTATGGGGCGCTATGGGGTTCTATGAGGCTCTATGGGCCTCTGTGGGGCTCTATGGGGCTCTGTGGGGTGCTATGGGGCTCTATGGGGTGCTATGGGGTTCTGTGGGGCTCTGTGGGGTGCTATGGGGCTCTATGGGGTTCTATGGGGCTCTATGGGGCTCTGTGGGGCTCTATGGGGTACTATGGGGCTCTATGGGGCTCTATGGGCCGCTATGGGGTGCTATGGGGTTCTATGGGCCTCTATGGGGTTCTATGGGGCTCTATGGGGCCCTGTGGGTCTCTATGGGTCTCTATGGGGTTCTATGGGGCTCTATGGGGTTCTATGGGGCTCTATGGGGTGCTATGGGGCACTATGGGGCTCTATGGGGCGCTATGGGGTTCTATGGGGCTCTGTGGGGTGCTATGGGGCGCTATGAGGCTCTATGGGGCGCTATGGGGCTCTATAAGGCGCTATGGGGTTCTGTGGGGCCCTGTGAGCCTCTGTGGGGCTCTATGGGGCACTATGGGGTGCTATGGGGCTCTATGGGGCTCTATGGGGTTCTATGGGGCTCTATGGGGCGCTATGGGGTTCTGTGGGGCCCTGTGGGTCTCTATGGGGCTCTATGGGGCGCTATGGGGTTCTATGGGCCTCTGTGGGGCTCTGTGGGGCTCTATGGGGCGCTATGGGGCTCTATGGGGCGCTATGGGGTTCTGTGGGGCTCTATGGGGTTCTATGGGGCTCTATGGGGCACTATGGGGTTCTATGGGGCTCTGTGGGGCTCTATGGGGCGCTATGGGGCCCTGTGAGCCTCTATGGGGTTTTATGTGGTGCTGTGGGGCTGTATGAGCCTCTATGAGACTTTATGGGGTTCTATGGGGCTCTATGGGGCGCTATGGGGCTCTATGGGGCTCTATGGGGTTCTATGGGGTGCTATGGGGCCCTGTGGGCCTCTATGGGGCTTTATGGGGCTCTAAGATGCTCTGTGGGGTGCTGTGGGGCTATATGGGGTTCTATGGGTCCCAGTGGTTCTCTATGGGGCTCTATGGGGCGCTATGGGGTTCTGTGGGGCCCTGTGAGCCTCTGTGGGGCTCTATGGGGCGCTATGGGGCACTATGGGGTGCTATGGGGCTCTGTTGGGCTCTATGGGGTGCTATGGGGTTCTATGGGGCTCTATGGGCCTCTATGGGGTGCTATGGGGCTCTATGGGGCGCTATGGGGTTCTATGGGGCTCTATGGGGCGCTATGGGGCACTATGGGGTTCTATGGGGCCCGGTGGTTCTCTATGGGGCTCTATGGGGCGCTATGGGGCTCTATGGGGCACTATGGGGCTCTATGGGGCTCTGTGGGGCTCTATGGGGCTCTATGGGGTGCTATGGGGTTCTGTGGGCCTCTATGGGGCGCTATGGGGTGCTATGGGGCTCTATGTGGTGCTATGGGGCTCTATGGGGCTCTATGGGGCGCTATGGGGTTCTATGGGGCTCTATGGGGTTCTATGGGGCTCTATGGGGTGCTATGGGGCTCTATGGGGCTCTATGGGGCGCTATGGGGTTCTATGGGGCTCTATGGGGTTCTATGGGGCTCTATGGGGTGCTATGGGGCTCTATGGGGCTCTATGGGGCGCTATGGGGCGCTATGGGGCTCTATGGGGCGCTATGGGGCTCTATGGGGCGCTATGGGGTTCTATGGGGCTCTATGGGGTTCTATGGGGCTCTATGGGGCTCTATGGGGCTCTATGGGGCGCTATGGGGCTCTATGGGGCGCTATGGGGTGCTATGGGGCTCTATGGGGTTCTATGGGGCACTATGGGGCTCTATGGGGCTCTATCGGGCGCTATGGGGCGCTATGAGGCTCTATGGGGCGCTATGGGGCTCTGTGGGGCTCTATGGGGCTCTATGGGGCTCTATGGGGCTCTATGGGGTTCTATGGGGCACTATGGGCCTCTATGGGGCTCTGTGGGGCTCTATGGGGCGCTATGGGGTTCTATGGGGCTCTATGGGGCGCTATGGGGTTCTATGGGGCTCTATGGGGCGCTATGGGGTTCTATGGGGCGCTATGGGGTGCTATGGGGCTCTATGGGGCGATATGGGGTTCTATGGGGCGCTATGGGGCTCTATGGGGCGCTATGGGGTTCTATGGGGCTCTATGGGCCTCTATGGGGCTCTGTGGGGCTCTATGGGGCTCTATGGGATTCTGTGGGGCTCTATGGGGCGCTATGGGGCTCTATGGGCCTCTGTGGGGCTCTGTGGGGCTCTATGGGGTGCTATGGGGTGCTATGGGGCTCTATGGGGCGCTATGGGGCTCTATGGGGTGCTATGGGGCTCTATGGGGCTCTGTGGGGCGCTATGGGGTTCTATGAGGCTCTATGGGGTTCTATGGGGCGCTATGGGGCTCTATGGGGTTCTATGGGGCTCTATGGGGCTCTGTGGGGCTCTATGGGGCTCTATGGGGCGCTATGGGGTTCTATGGGGCTCTATGGGGCTCTATGGGGCTCTATGGGGCTCTGTGGGGCTCTATGGGGCACTATGGGGTTCTATGGGCCTCTATGGGGCGCTATGGGGTTCTATGGGGCTCTATGGGGCTCTATGGGGCTCTGTGGGGCTCTATGGGGCGCTATGGGGTTCTATGGGGCTCTATGGGGCGCTATGGGGTTCCATGGGGCGCTATGGGGTTTTATGTGGTGCTGTGGGGCCCTATGGGGTACTATGGGGCTCTATGGGGCTCTATGGGGTTCTATGGGGCTCTATGGGGCTCTGTGGGACACTATGGGGCTCTATGGGGCTCTATGGGGTTCTATGGGGCTCTATGGGGCGCTATGGGGCGCTATGGGGCTCTATGGGGCTCTGTGGGCGTCTATGGGCCTCTATGGGGTTCTATGGGGCTCTGTGGGGCTCTGTGGGGCTCTATGGGGTTCTATGGGGCTCTATGGGGCTCTGTGGGGCTCTATGGGGCTCTATGGGGCGCTATGGGGTTCTATGGGGCTCTATGGGGCTCTATGGGGCTCTATGGGGCTCTGTGGGGCTCTATGGGGCACTATGGGGTTCTATGGGCCTCTATGGGGCGCTATGGGGTTCTATGGGGCTCTATGGGGCTCTATGGGGCTCTGTGGGGCTCTATGGGGCGCTATGGGGTTCTATGGGGCTCTATGGGGCGCTATGGGGTTCCATGGGGCGCTATGGGGTTTTATGTGGTGCTGTGGGGCCCTATGGGGTACTATGGGGCTCTATGGGGCTCTATGGGGTTCTATGGGGCTCTATGGGGCTCTGTGGGACACTATGGGGCTCTATGGGGCTCTATGGGGTTCTATGGGGCTCTATGGGGCGCTATGGGGCGCTATGGGGCTCTATGGGGCTCTGTGGGCGTCTATGGGCCTCTATGGGGTTCTATGGGGCTCTGTGGGGCTCTGTGGGGCTCTATGGGGTTCTATGGGGCTCTATGGGGCACTATGGGGTTCTATGGGGCCCGGTGGTTCTCTATGGGGCTCTATGGGGTTCTATGGGGCTCTATGGGGCGCTATGGGGCTCTATGGGGCGCTATGGGGTTCTATGGGGCGCTATGGGGCTCTATGGGGCTCTATGGGGCTCTATGTGGCCCTGTGGGGCTTTATGGGGCTCTAAGATGCTCTATGGGGCGCTATGGGGCTCTATGGGGCCTGTGGGCCTCTATGGGGCTCTGTGGGGCTCTATGGGGCACTATGGGGTTCTGTGGGGCCCTGTGAGCCTCTATGGGGTTTTATGTGGTGCTGTGGGGCCCTATGGGGCTCTATGGGACTCTATGGGGCTCTGTGGGGCTCTATGGGGCGGTATGTGGTTCTATGGGGCCTGGTGGTTCTCTATGGGGCTCTATGGGGCGCTATGGGGTTCTATGGGGCCCTGTGAGCCTCTATGAGGTTTTATGTGGTGCTGTGGGGCCCTATGGGGTGCTATGGGGCTCTGTGGGGCTCTGTGGGGCTCCATGGTGCTTAATGGGGCGCTATGGGGCTCTATGGGACTCTATGGGGCGCTATGGGACTCTATGGACCTCTATGAGACTTTATGGGGCTCTGTGGGGCTCTATGGGGCGCTATGGGGCTCTATGGGACTCTATGGGGCGCTATGGGGCTCAATGGGGCGCTGTGGGGTTCTGTGGGCCTCTATGGGGTTTTATGTGGTGCTATGGGGCTCTATGGGTCCCACCCCACTTATGGGTCTCACCCCACTTATGGGTCTCAGCCCCACACTTATGGGTCCTGCCCTACACTTATGGGTCCCACCCCCCACTTATGGGTCTCAGCCCCACACTTATGGGTCCCACCCCCCAATTATGTGTCTCAGCCCCACACTTATGGGTCCTGCCCCACTTATGGGTCTCCCCACACTTATGGGTCCCACCCCCCACTTATGGGTCTCAGCCCCACACTTGTGGGTCCCACCCCACTTGTGGGTCTCAGCCCCACACTTATGGGTCTCAGCCCCACATATATGGGTCCCACCCCCCACTTATGGGTCTTAGCCCCACATATATGGGTCCCACCCCCCACTTATGGGTCTCAGCCCCACACTTATGGGTCCCACCCCCCACTTATGGGTCTCAGCCCCACACTTATGGGTCCTGCCCCACTTATGGGTCTCAACCCCACACTTATGGGTCTCAGCCCCACATATATGGGTCCCACCCCCCACTTATGGGTCTCAGCCCCACATATATGGGTCCCACCCCCCACTTATGGGTCTCAGCCCCACACTTATGGGTCCCACCCCCCACTTATGGGTCTCAGCCCCCACTTATGGGTCTCAGCCCCACACTTATGGGTCCTGCCCCACTTATGGGTCTCAGCCCCACACTTATGGGTCCTGCCCCACTTATGGGTCTCAGCCCCACACTTATGGGTCCTGCCCCACTTATGGGTCTCAGCCCCACACTTATGGGTCCCACCCCCCACTTATGGGTCTCAGCCCCACATATATGGGTCCCACCCCCCAATTATGTGTCTCAGCCCCACACTTATGGGTCCTGCCCCACTTATGGGTCTCAGCCCCACACTTATGGGTCTCAGCCCCACATATATGCGTCCCACCCCCCTCTTATCGGTCCCACCCCCCACTTAATGGGTCTCAGCCCCACATATATGGGTCCCACCCCCCACTTATGGGTCTCAGCCCCACACTTGTGGGTCCCACCCCCCACTTATGGGTCTCAGCCCCACATATATGGGTCCCACCCCCCACTTATGGGTCTCAGCCCCCCACTTGTGGGTCCCACCCCACTTGTGGGTCTCAGCCCCACACTTATGGGTCTTAGTCCCACATTGATGGGTCCCACCCCCCACTTATGTGTCTCAGCCCCACACTTATGGGTCCTACCCCCCACTTATGTGTCTCAGCCCCACACTTATGGGTCCCACCCCCCACTTATGGGTCTCAGCCCCACATATATGGGTCCCACCCCCCACTTATGGGTCTCATCCCCCCACTTACGCATCTCAGCCCCACACTTATGGGTCTCAGCCCCACACTTGTGGGTCCCACCCCACTTATGGGTCCCACCCCCCACTTATGGGTCTCAGCCCCACATATATGGGTCCCACCCCCCACTTATGGGTCTCAGCCCCACATATATGGGTCCCACCCCCCACTTATGGGTCTCAGCCCCACACTTACGCATCTCAGCCCCACACTTATGGGTCTCAGCCCCACACTTGTGGGTCCCACCCCCCACTTATGGGTCTCAGCCCCACACTTATGGGTCCTGCCCCACTTATGGGTCTCAGCCCCACACTTATGTGTCTCAGCCCCACACTTATGGGTCCTGCCCCACTTATGGGTCCCACCCCCCACTTATGGGTCTCATTCCCCCACTTACGCATCTCAGCCCCACACTTATGGGTCTCAGCCCCACACTTATGGGTCCCACCCCCCACTTATGGGTCTCATTCCCCCACTTACGCATCTCAGCCCCACACTTATGGGTCTCAGCCCCACACTTATGGGTCCCACCCCCCAATTATGGGTCTCAGCCCCCCACTTATGGGTCCCACCCCCCAATTATGTGTCTCAGCCCCACACTTAATGGGTCCTGCCCCACTTATGGGTCCCACCCCCCACTTATGGGTCTCATCCCCCCACTTACGCATCTCAGCCCCACACTTATGGGTCTCAGCCCCACACTTATGGGTCCCACCCCCCACTTATGGGTCTCAGCCCCACACTTATGGGTCCCACCCCCCACTTATGGGTCCTGCCCCACTTATGGGTCTCACCCCCCACTTATGGGTCTCAGCCCCACACTTATGGGTCCTGCCCCACTTATGGGTCTCAGCCTCACACTTATGGGTCCTGCCCCACTTATGGGCCTCAGCCCCACACTTATGGGTCCCACCCCCCACTTATGGGTCTCAGCCCCACACTTGTGGGTCCCACCCCACTTATGGGTCCCACCCCACTTATGTGTCTCAGCCCCACACTTATGGGTCCCACCCCCCACTTATGGGTCTCAGCCCCACACTTATGGGTCCCACCCCCCACTTATGTGTCTCAGCCCCACACTTATGGGTCCCACCCCCCACTTATGGGTCCTGCCCCACTTATGGGTCTCAGCCCCACACTTATGGGTCCCACCCCCCACTTATGGGTCCTGCCCCACTTATGTGTCTCAGCCCCACACTTATGGGTCCTGCCCCACTTATGGGTCTCCCCACACTTACGGGTCTCAGCCCCACACTTATGGGTCTCAGCCCCACATATATGGGTCCCACCCCCCACTTATGGGTCTCAGCCCCACATATATGGGTCCCGCACCCCACTTATGGGTCTCAGCCCCACATATATGGGTCCCACCCCACTTATGGGTCTCGCCCCACTTATGGGTCTCAGCCCCACATATATGGGTCCCACCCCCCACTTAATGGGTCTCAGCCCCACATATATGGGTCCCACCCCCCACTTATGGGTCTCAGCCCCACACTTATGGGTCCCACCCCCCACTTAATGGGTCTCAGCCCCACATATATGGGTCCCACCCCCCACTTATGGGTCTCAGCCCCCACTTATGGGTCCCACCCCCCACTTATGGGTCTCAGCCCCACACTTATGGGTCCCACCCCCCACTTATGGGTCTCAGCCCCACACTTATGGATCTCAGCCCCACACTTGTGGGTCCTGCCCCACACTTATGGGTCCCACCCCCCACTTATGGGTCTCAGCCCCACATATATGGGTCCCACCCCCCACTTATGGGTCTCAGCCCCACACTTATGGGTCCTGCCCCACTTATGGGTCTCCCCACACTTATGGGTCCCACCCCCCACTTATGGGTCCCATCCCCCAATTATGTGTCTCAGCCCCACACTTATGGGTCCCACCCCCCACTTATGGGTCTCATTCCCCCACTTACACATCTCAGCCCCACACTTATGGGTCTCAGCCCCACACTTATGGGTCCCACCCCCCACTTATGGGTCCCACCCCCCACTTATGGGTCTCAGCCCCACATATATGGGTCCCACCCCCCACTTATGGGTCTCAGCCCCACATATATGGGTCCCACCCCACTTATGGGTCTCAGCCCCACATATATGGGTCCCACCCCCCACTTATGGGTCTCAGCCCCACACTTGTGGGTCCCACCCCCCAATTATGTGTCTCAGCCCCACACTTATGGGTCCCACCCCCCAATTATGTGTCTCAGCCCCACACTTATGGGTCCTGCCCCACTTATGGGTCTCCCCACACTTATGGGTCCCACCCCCCACTTATGGGTCTCATTCCCCCACTTACGCATCTCAGCCCCACACTTATGGGTCTCAGCCCCACATATATGGGTCCCACCCCCCACTTATGGGTCTCAGCCCCACACTTATGGGTCTCAGCCCCACACTTATGGGTCTCAGCCCACTTATGGGTCTCAGCCCCACACTTGTGGGTCTCAGCCCCACACTTATGGGTCTCAGCCCACTTATGGGTCCCACCCCCCACTTATGGGTCTCAGCCCCACACTTGTGGGTCCTGCCCCACTTATGGGTCTCAGCCCCACATATATGGGTCCCACCCCACACTTATGGGTCTCGCCCCACTTATGGGTCTCAGCCCCACACTTGTGGGTCCTGCCCCACTTATGGGTCTCAGCCCCACACTTGTGGGTCCTGCCCCACTTATGGGTCTCAGCCCCACACTTGTGGGTCCTGCCCCACTTATGTGTCTCCCCACAGAGCTGCCGGCCCCACACCCCACCGCTGGCCCCACACGGTGCCACCAGCATCGCTCCTGTGTCACCTGCGTCGGCTCCTATGGGGCAGAGGGGGCCTGTGTCTGGAGCCATGGCCTGCAGCAGGTGGGGGGCGGCTATGGGGCGGATATGGGGTGGATATGGGGTGGATATGGGGTGGATATGGGGTGGATATGGGGTGGTTATGGGGCGGATATGGGGTGGATATGGGGTGGATATGGGGTGGATATGGGGTGGTTATGGGGCGGATATGGGGTGGATATGGGGCGGATATGGGGCGGTTATGGGGTGGATATGGGGCGGGTATGGGGTGGATATGGGGCGGTTATGGGGTGGATATGGGGCGGTTATGGGGCGGTTATGGGGCGGATATGGGGCAGTTATGGGGTCTGTGGGGTGGTTATGGGGTTATGGGGTGGATATGGGGTGGTTATGGGGCAGTTATGGGGTGGATATGGGGTCTGTGGGGCAGTTATGGGGTTATGGGGCGGTTATGGGGTGGATATGGGGCGGATATGGGGCAGTTATGGGGTGGATATGGGGTGGATATGGGGTCTATGGGGCAGTTATGGGGTCTGTGGGGTGGTTATGGGGTGGTTATGGGGTCTGTGGGGTGGCTATGGGGTGGATATGGGGTCTATGGGGCAGTTATGGGGTCTATGGGGCAGTTATGGGGTCTGTGGGGTGGTTATGGGGCAGATATGGGGTCTGTAGGGTGGTTATGGGGCGGCTATGGGGTCTGTAGGGTGGTTATGGGGTAGTTATGGGGTCTGTGGTGTGGTTATGCTGTCTGTGGGGTGGCTATGGGGTAGTTATGGGGTCTATGGGGTGGTTATGGGGCAGTTATGGGGTGGATATGGGGTCTGTGGGGCAGTTATGGGATCTGTGGGGTGGTTATGGGGCGGTTATGGGGTTTGTGGGGTGGTTATGGGGAGGCTATGGGGTTGTAGGGTGGTTATGGGGCAGTTATGGGGTGGATATGGGGTCTATGGGGCAGTTATGGGGTCTGTGGGGTGGTTATGGGGTGGTTATGGGGTTTGTGGGGTGGTTATGGGGTGGTTATAGGGTGGTTATAGGGTTGTTATGGGGTCTGTAGGGTGGTTATGGGGAGGCTATGGGGTCTGTGGGGTGGCTATGGGGCAGCTATGGGGCAGGTATGGGGTCTGTAGGGTGGTTATGGGGAGGCTATGGGGTGGTTATGGGGTGGTTATGGGGTCTGTGGGGAGGTTATGGGGTGGTTATGGGGTCTGTGGGGCTGCTATGGGGTCTATGGGGTGGTTATGGGGCAGTTATGGGGTGGATATGGGGTCTATGGGGCAGTTATGGGATCTGTGGGGTGGTTATGGGGCGGTTATGGGGTCTGTGGGGTGGTTATGGGGTGGATATGGGGCGGTTATGGGGTGGATATGGGGTGGATATGGGGTGGATATGGGGCGGTTATGGGGTGGATATGGGGTGGATATGGGGTGGATATGGGGCGGTTATGGGGTGGATATGGGGTCTGTGGGGCAGTTATGGGGTTATGGGGTGGTTATGGGGTTTGTGGGGTGGTTATGGGGTGGTTAGAGGGTTGTTATGGGGTCTGTGGGGTGGCTATGGGGTGGATATGGGGTCTATGGGGCAGTTATGGGGTCTGTGGGGTGGTTATGGGGCAGATATGGGGTCTGTAGGGTGGTTATGGGGCGGCTATGGGGTCTGTAGGGTGGTTATGGGGCAGTTATGGGGTCTGTGGTGTGGTTATGGTGTCTGTGGGGTGGCTATGGGGTAGTTATGGGGTCTATGGGGTGGTTATGGGGCAGTTATGGGGTCTGTGGGGTGGTTATGGGGTGGTTAGAGGGTTGTTATGGGGTCTGTAGGGTGGTTATGGGGCAGTTATGGGGTCTGTAGGGTGGTTATGGGGAGGCTATGGGGTCTGTGGGGTGGCTATGGGGCAGCTATGGGGCAGGTATGGGGTCTGTAGGGTGGTTATGGGGAGGCTATGGGGTGGTTATGGGGCAGTTATGGGGTGGATATGGGGCAGTTATGGGGTGGATATGGGGCAGTTATGGGGTGGATATGGGGTCTGTGGGGCAGTTATGGGGTTATGGGGTGGATATGGGGCGGTTATGGGGTGGATATGGGGCGGATATGGGGTGGATATGGGGTCTGTGGGGCAGTTATGGGGTTATGGGGTGGATATGGGGCAGTTATGGGGTGGATATGGGGCAGTTATGGGGTGGATATGGGGTCTGTGGGGCGGTTATGGGGCGGATATGGGGCGGTTATGGGGTGGATATGGGACGGATATGGGGCAGTTATGGGGTGGATATGGGGTCTGTGGGGCAGTTATGGGGCGGTTATGGGGTGGATATGAGGTCTATGGGGCAGTTATGGGGTCTGTGGGGTGGTTATGGGGTGGTTATGGGGTCTGTGGGGCAACTATGGGCCAGTTATGGGGTCTCTGGGGTGGTTATGGGGAGGCTGTGGGGTGGATATGGGGCAGTTATGGGGTGGATATGGGGCAGTTATGGGGTGGATATGGGGTCTATGGGACAGTTATGGGGTCTGTGGGGTGGTTATGGGGTTTGTGGGGTGGTTATGGGGTGGTTATAGGGTGGTTATAGGGTTGTTATGGGGTCTGTAGGGTGGTTATGGGGCAGTTATGGGGTCTGTAGGGTGGTTATGGGGAGGCTATGGGGTCTGTGGGGTGGCTATGGGGCAGCTATGGGGCAGGTATGGGGTCTGTGGGGTGGTTATGGGGCAGTTATGGGGTCTGTGGGGTGGTTATGGGGCAGATATGGGGCGGTTATGGGGTGGATATGGGGCAGCTATGGGGCAGTTATGGGGTCTGTGGGGTGGTTATGGGGTGGTTATGGGGTCTATGGGGTGGTTATGGGGCGGTTATGGGGTTGATATGGGGTCTGTGGGGCAGTTATGGGGTCTGTGGGGTGGTTATGGGGTGGTTATGGGGTCTGTGGGGCAACTATGGGCCAGTTATGGGGTCTCTGGGGTGGTTATGGGGAGGCTATGGGGTGGATATGGGGCAGTTATGGGGTGGATATGGGGTCTATGGGGCAGTTATGGGGTCTGTGGGGTGGTTATGGGGTGGTTATGGGGTCTGTGGGGTGGTTATGGGGCAGTTATGGGGTCTGTGTTGTGGTTATGGGGTCTGTGGGGCAGCTATGGGGCAGTTATGGGGTCTGTGGGGTGGCTATGGGGCAGTTATGGGGTCTGTGGGGTGATTATGGGGCGGTCATAGGGTTGTTATGGGGTCTGTGGGGTGGTTATGGGGCAGTTATGGGGTTTGTGGGGTGGCTATGGGGTCTGTGGGGCAGTTATGGGGTCTGTGGGGCAGTTATGGGGTTTGTAGGGTGGTTAGGGGGCAGATATGGGGCAGTTATGGGGTCTGTGGGGTGATTATGGGGTGGTTATAGGGTGGCTATGGGGTTTATGGGGCAGTTATGGGGTCAGTTCTAACTCAGCTCCTCCCTGACCCCGCCCCCTTCTCTCTGGCCCCGCCCCTATTCCTTTAACCCCGCCCCCTTTCCCTTGGCCACGCCCCTTTTCCCTTGGCCCCGCCCCCTTTCTGCTCCCCCATTGCTGCCTCCCCTTCCCTGGCCCCGCCCCCTTCCCTTTAACCCCGCCCCCTTTCCCTTTGGCCCCTCACTCTCCCTTTGACCACGCCCCCTTCTCTCTGGCCCCGCCCCCTTTTCCATTTGGCCCCGCCCCCTTCCCCTTGGCCCCGCCCCCTTTCCATCCCCCATTGGCCCCTTCCCTGGCCCCGCCCCCTTTTCCCTTTGGCCCCGCCCCTTCTCTCTGGCCCCTTTTCCCCCTGGCCCCTCCCTTTGACCACGCCCCCTTTCTCTTTAACCCCGCCCCTTTCCCTTTGGCCACGCCCCCCATTCCCCATTGGACCCGCCCCTTCTTTTGTCCCCGCCCCTTTTCCCTTTAACCCTGCCCCCTTTTCCCTTGGCCACGCCCCTTTCATTGGCCCCGCCCCCTTTCTATTCCCACATTGCCCCCGCCCCCATTCTCTGGCCACGCCCCCTTCCCTTTAACCCCGCCCCTTATTCTTTGGTCCCGCCCCCTTTAACCACGCCCCCCTTTCTGGTTCCCCATTGGCCCCGCCCCCTTCCCTTGGCCACGCCCCCATTTCCCTTGGCCACGCCCCCTTTCTATCCCCCATTGGCCCTGCCCCCTTCCCTTTAACCCCACCCCCTTTTCCTTTGGCCCCGCCCCCTTTCCCCCCCTCCCTTTGACCACGCCCCCTTCTCTCTGGCCCCGCCCCCTTTCTATCCCCCATTGGCCCTTCCCTTGACCCCGCCCCTTTTCCCTTTGGCCCCGCCCCCTCCCCTTTTCTATTTCCCCATTGGCCCCTTCCCTTGGCCACGCCTCCATTCTCTTTAACCCCGCCCCCTTTGGCCACGCCCCTTTCTGTTTCCCCATTGGCCCTGCCCCTTCCTTTGGCCCCGCCCCCTTTTCCCTTGGCCCCGCCCCCTTTCTATTCCCCCATTGGCCCCGCCCACTTTCCAATTGGCCCCGCCCCTTCCCCTTTAACCCCTTTTCCTTGGCCCCGCCCCCTTTCTGGTCCCCCATTGGCCCCGCCCCCTTTCCTTTAACCCCGCCCCCTTTTCCCTTGGCCCCGCCCTCTTTCTATTCCCCCATTGGCCCCTGCCCTTCCCTTGGCCCCGCCCCCTTTCTATTCCCACATTGACCCCTTGGCCCCGCCCCTTTTCCCTTTGGCCCCGCCCCCTTCCTTTAACCCCGCCCCCTTTTCCTTTGGCCCCGCCCCCTTTAACCACGCCCCCTTTCTGGTTCCCCATTGGCCCCGCCCCCTTCCCTTGGCCACGCCTCCATTCTCTTTAAACCCGCCCCCTTTGGCCACGCCCCTTTCTGTTTCCCCATTGGTTCTGCCCCTTCCTTTGGCCCCGCCCCCTTGGCCACGCCCTCTTTCCTTTTACCCCGCCCCCTTTTCCCTTGGCCCCGCCCCCTTTCTATTCCCCCATTGGCCCCGCCCACTTTTCCATTGGCCCCGCCCCTTTCCCTTTAACCCCGCCCCCATTCTATCCCCCATTGGCCCCACCCCTTCCTTTGGCCCCGCCCTCTTTTCCCTTGGCCCCGCCCGCTTTCTATTCCCCCATTGGCCCCGCCCCCATTCTCTGGCCACGCCCCCTTCCCTTTAACCCCTCCCCCTTTCCCTTGGCCCCGCCCCCTTTCTGGTCCCCCATTGGCCCCGCCCCCTTTCCTTTAACCCCGCCCCCTTTTCCCTTGGCCCCGCCCTCTTTCTAATCCCCCATTGACCCCTTCCCTTGGCCCCGCCCCCTTTTCCCCTTGGCCCCGCCCCCTTTCCTTTAACCCCGCCCCCTTTTCCCTTGGCCCCACCCTCTTTCCATTCCCCCATTGGCCCCTCCCCTTCCCTTGGCCCCACCCCCTTTTCCCTTGGCCCCGCCCCCTTTCTATTCCCACATTGACCCCTTGGCCCCGCCCCCTTTTCCCTTGGCCCCGCCCCCCAGTGCCTCAGCCCCGCCTTCCTCCCCTGGCGCTGCACCGGGGCTGGTGGCTGCGGTCGGCTGATCCGATTGGCCGAGCCGAATGACAGACGGGACCACGAGCCAATAGGAAACCGAGCGGCGGAGCTTTGCGCCAATGGCTGCCAGGGGGCGGAGCTTTGCGCTGCCTGTCTGCGGATGCCGGGCTGCGGTTGGTGCGCGGCCAAAGGGGGGCGGGGCTTCGGTGGGCGCTGCCTGGAGGGGGGACCGGCTGGACCAATGGAAGGTGAGGGGCGGGGCCAAGGGGGGCGGGGCTTCAGTGGGATTGGGTGTGAGTGGGGTGGGCGGGGCCTAATAGGGCGGGGTTTAAATGGGTGTGGTTGGGGAGTGGGCGGGGCTTAATGGAGGGGGCGGGGCTTACGGGAGGGGGCTTAAGTGATTGGTTGTGAGTGGGGGGGCGGGGCTTAAGGGGGCGGGGCTTAAGTGGGTGTGGTTGGGAAGGGGGCGGGGCTTAAGGGATGGGGAGGGGCTTAAGGGGGTGGGCGGGGCTTATGGGGGGCTTAAGTGATTGGTTGTGAATGGGGAAGTGGGCGGGGCTTAATGGGGTGTGGTTGGGAAGTGGGCGGGGCTTAATGGAAGGGGCGGGGCTTAAGAGAGGGAGGGCTTACATGATTGGTCGTGAATGGGGTGGGCGGGGCTTAAGTGGGTGTGATTGTGGAAGTGGGCGGGGCTTATGAGAGGGGGCGGGGCTTAAGGGAGGGAGCTTAAGGGATTGGTTGTGAATGGGGTGGGCAGAGCTTAAGGGGGCGGGGCTTAAGGGATTGGTTGTGAATGGGGTGGGCGGGGCTTAGGTAGGGGGCGGGGCTTAAGGGATTGGTTGTGAGTGGAGAGGGCGGGGCTTAATAGAGGGGGCGGGGCTTAATGGGGCGGGGCTTAAGTGATTGGTTGTGAGTGGAGTGGGTGGGGCTTAAGGGAGGGAGCTTTAGGGATTGGTTGTGAATGGGGTGGGTGGGCTTAATGGAGGGGTCGGGGCTTATGTGAGGGGGCTTGTGATTGGTTGTGAATGGAGGGGGCGGGGCTTAATGGAGGGAGGGCTTAAGGGATTGGTTGTGAATGGGGTGGGCGGGGTTTAAGGGACGGGGCTTAAGGAGGGGGCGTGGCTTGTGGAAGTGGGCGGGGCTTAAGGGAGGGAGCTTATGATTGGATGTGAATGGGGTGGGCGGGGCTTAAGGGGGCGGGGTTTAATGGAAGGGGCGGGGCTTAAGTGGGTGGGAGGGGCTTAAGGGAGGGAGCTTACGGGTTGGTTGTGAATGGGGTGGGCGGGGCTTGAGGGGGCGGGGCTTAAGGGAGGGGGCGGGGCTTAAGGGAGGGGGCTTAAGGGATTGGTTGTGAATGGGGTGGGCAGGGCTCATGGAAGGGGGAGGGGCTTAAGTGGGTGTGGTTGGGGAGTGGGCGGGGCTTAAGGGAGGGAGCTTGCTGATTGGTTGTGAATGGAGTGGGCGGGGCTTAATGGGGCGGGGCTTAAGTGATTGTGAATTGAGGGGGCGGGGCTTAAGGGAGGGGCGGGGCTTAAGGGAGGGAGCTTAAGAGATTGGTTGTGAATGGGGTGGGCGGGGCTTAATAGAGGGGCGGGGCTTATGGAAGGGGGCGGGGCTTACGGGAGGGAGCTGAAGGGATTGGTTGTGAGTGGGTGGGCGGGACTTAAGGGGGCGGGGCTTGTGGGAGGGGCGGGGCTTAAGGGAGGGAGCTTAAGTGATTGGTTGTGAATGGGGTGGGCGGGGCTTAAGAGGCTGGGGCTTAATGGGGCGGGGCTTAGGGGAGGGGGCTTAAGTGGTTGTGAATGGGGGGCGGGGCTTAATGAAGGGGGCGGGGCTTAAGGGAGGGAGGGCTTAAGTGATTGGTTGTGAATGTGGGCGGGGTGGGGCTTAAAGGGGCGGGGCTTAAGGGAGGGGGCTTAAGTAGTTGGTTGTGAATAGGGTGGGCGGGGCTTAAGGGGGTGGGGCTTAAGGGGGTGTGGTTGTGGAAGTGGGGGGGGCTTAATGGAAGGGGCGGGGCTTGAGGGAGGGCGTAAGGGATTGGTTGATACTGTGTGGGCGGGGCTTAAGGGGCGGGGCTTATGGAAGGGGGCGGGGCTTAAGGGAGGGGGCTTAAGGGATTGGTTGTGAGTGGGGTGGGCGGAGCTTAAGTGGGTGTGGGCGGGGCTCAAGGGAGGGGGCGGGGCTTAAGGGAGGAAAGGTGTAAGGCATTGGCTGTGAATGGGGTGGGCGGGGCTTAAGTGGGTGTGGTTGGGAAGTGGGCGGGGCTTAATGGATGGGGCGGGGCTTAAGGGAGGGAGCTTATGATTGGTTGTGAATGGAGGGGGCGGGGCTTAATGGAGAGGGCTTAAGGGATTGGTTGTGAATGGGGTGGGCGGGGCTTAAGAGGGGGTGGGGCTTATGGAGGGGGCGGGGCTTACGGGAGGGGGCTTAAGTGATTGGTTGTGAATGGGGTGGGCAGGGCTTAAGAGGGGGCGGGGCTTGTAAAGCTTCTGACTGCCCCATAATTGCCCACTAAGTGCCCCATAGGTGCCCCATAGACCCCATAACATCCCCATAGCTGCCCCATAACCACCCCATAGACCCCATAACATCCCCATAGCTGCCCCATAGCTGCCCCATAATCACCCCATAGGCCCCATTGCTGCCCCATAACTGCCCTATAGGCCCCATAGCTGCCCCATAACTGCCCCATAGACCCTATAGCTGCCCCATAACCACCCCATAGACCCCATAGCTACCCCATAACCATCCCATAGACCCCATAGCTGCTCCATAACCACCCCATAGACCACAGAGCTGCCCCATAAGCCCCATAGCTGCCCCATAACTGCCCCATAACCGCCCTATAACCACCTCATAGACCCCATAGCTGCCCCATAACTGCCCCATAGACCCCATAACATCCCCATAGCTGCCCCATAACTGCCCCATAGGCCCCATAGACCCCATAATATCCTCATAGCTGCCCTATAACCGTCCCATAGACCCTATAGCTGCCCCATAATCGCCCCATAGACCCCATAACATCCCCATAGCTGCCCCATAACCGCCCCATAGACCCCATAACATCCCCATAGCTGCCCCATAGACCCCATAGCATCCCCATAGCTGCCCCATAACCACCCATAGACCCCATAACATCCCCATAGCTGCCCCATAGCTGCCCCATAACCATCTCATAGACCCCATAGCTGCCCCATAGGCCCCATAGCTGCCCCATAGGTGCCCCATAGACCCTATGACATCCTCATAACTGCCCCATAGACCCCAAAACATCCCCATAGTTGCCCCATAAGCGTCCCACAGACCCCATAGCTGCCCCATAACCACCCATAAACCCCATAACATCCCTGTAGCTGCCCCATAACTGCCCCATAGACCCCATAACACCCCCATAGCTGCCCCATAACCACCCATAGACCCCATAACATCCCCATAGCTGCCCCATAGACCCCATAACATCCCCATAGTTGCCCCATAAGTGTCCCACAGACCCCATAGCTGCCCCATAACCACCCATAAACCCCATAACATCCCTGTAGCTGCCCCATAACTGCCCCATAGACCCCATAACACCCCCATAGCTGCCCCATAACCACCCATAGACCCCATAACATCCCCATAGCTGCCCCATAGCTGCTCCATAACCACCCCATAGACCACAGAGCTGCCCCATAAGCCCCATAGCTGCCCCATAACTGCCCCATAACCGCCCTATAACCACCTCATAGGCCCCATAGCTGCCCCATAACTGCCCCATAGGCCCCATAGACCCCATAACATCCTCATAGCTGCCCTATAACCATCCCATAGACCCTATAGCTGCCCCATAATCGCCCCATAGACCCCATAACATCCCCATAGCTGCCCCATAACCACCCATAGACCCCATAACATCCCCAGAGCTGCCCCATAACTGTCCCACAGACCCCATAGCTGCCCCATAACCGCCCCACAGGCCCCATAGACCCCATAATTGCCCCATAGACCCCATAACATCCCCATAGCTGCCCCATAGACCCCATAACATCCCCATAGCTGCCCCATAACCGCCCCATAGACCCCATAACATCCCCATAGTTGCCCCATAAGCGTCCCACAGACCCCATAGCTGCCCCATAGTCACCCCATAGACCCCATAACATCCCTGTAGCTGCCCCATAACTGCCCCATAGACCCCATAACATCCCCATAGCTTCCCCATAGCTGCCCCATAGCTGCCCCATAGCCGCCCCATAGACCACACAGCTGCCCCATGAGCCGCATAGCTGCCCCATAACCGCCCCATAGACCACACAGCTGCCCCATAAGCCCCATAGCTGCCCCATAACTGCCCCATAACTGCCCTATAACCACCTCATAGGCCCCATAGCTGCCCCATAACCGCCCCATAGGCCCCATAGACCCTATAACATCCCCATAGCTGCCCCATAACCACCCCATAGACCCCATTGCTGCCCCATAAGCGCCCCCCACCCATGGGGGCAAAGGAAATGGGGACGAAGGGGGGAGGAATTGGGGTCTCTGGGGGATCTATGGGGCAGGGTGTGGGGTAATGAAGGTTCTATGGGGCAGGGTGTGGGGTAATGAAGGATCTATGGGGCAGGGTGTGGGGTAATGAAGGTTCTATGGGGCAGCTGCCCCATAGATGATCATCCCCCCTTCCCCCCTATAGGGCTGAGCTGTGCCAGGGGACAAGAGTGGAACTTCCTGCGCTGCCCCATAGAGGAGGGAGAGGGGAAGTGTGGGGCAGGGTCACGGTAAGGGGCTCTATGGGGCTCTGTGGGGTCTCTATGGGGTCTCTATGGGTCTCTATGGGTCTCTATGGGGCTCTGTGGGTCTCTATGGGGTTGCTATGGGGCTCTGTGGGGTCTTTATGGGGTCTCTCTATGGGGTCTCTCTGTGGGTCTCTGTGGGACTTTATAGGGTCTTTATGGGTCTCTATGGGGTCTTGCTATGAGTCTTTCAATGGGTCTCTCTATGGGGTCTCTGTGGGTCTCTATGGGTCCCTATGGGTCTTTATGGGGTCTCTCTATGGGGTCTCTATGGGTCTCTATGGGTCCCCATGTGTCCCTATGGGGTCTCTATAGGGTCTCTATGTGTCCCTATGGGTCCCTATGGGGTCGCTATGGGGTCTCTATAGGGTCTCTATAGGGTCTCTATAGGGCCGCTATGGGTCTCTATAGGGTTCCTATAGGGTCCCTATGGGTCCCTATGTGTCCCTATGGGGTCTCTATAGGGTCTCTATAGGGTCTCTATGGGTCTCTATGGGTCCCTATGGGGTCTCTATGGGGTCTCTATAGGGTCTCTATAGGGTCTCTGTGTCCCTATGTGTCCCTATGTGTCCCTATGGGTCTCTATGGGTCCCTATGGGTCTCTATGGGTCTCTATGTGTCTCTATGGGTCTCTATGGGTCTCTATAGGGTCCCTATGTGTCTCTATGGGTCCCTATGGGTCCCTATGGGTCTCTATGGGTCCCTATGGGTCTCTATGGGTCTCTATGGGTCTCTATGGGGTCTGTTCCCTCAGCTCACCCTGCCCTGGTCACTGTGACAGTCGCGGGCGCTGCAGACGCTGCACTGACAACACACAGGTATATGGGGTGGATATGGGGCTATATGGGGTCTATGGGGTCTATATGGGTCTCTATGGGGTTGTTATGGGGTGGATATGGGGTTATTATGGGGTTATTATGGGGTCTATGGGGTCTGTATGGGGTTGTTATGGGGTCTATGGGGTCTGTATGGGGTGGATATGGGGTGGATATGGGGTGGATATGGGGTCTATGGGGTCTATATGGGTCTGTATGGGGTTGTTATGGGGTCTATGGGGGCTATGTGGGGTTGTTATGGGGTCTATGGGGTCTATATGGGTCTGTATGGGGTTGTTATGGGGTCTATGGGGTCTATATGGGTCTGTATGGGGTTGTTATGGGGTCTATGGGGTCTATATGGGGTTGTTATGGGGTCTATGGGGTCTATATGGGTCTGTATGGGGTTGTTATAGGGTCTATGGGGTCTGTATGGGTCTCTGGGTCCCTATGGGGTCTATGGGGTGTCTCTATTGGGTCTGTGGGTCTCTATATGTCCCCATAGGGTCTCTATGTGTCCCCATAGGGTCTCTTTGTGTCCCTATAGGGTCTCTATGGGGTCTCTATGTGTCTCTGTCCCTATAGGGTCCCTATGTGTCCCCATGTGTCCCTATAGGGTCTCTATGAGTCCCTATGGTCTCAATAGGTCTCTATGGGTCCCTATGTGTCCCTATGTCTCTCTGTGTGTCCTTATGGGGTCCCTATGGGATCTCTATGGGTCTCTATGGGTCTCTATGTGTCTCTGTGGGTCCCTATGGGGTCTCTATGGGGTCCCTATGGGGTCTATGTGTCCCTATGTGTCCCTATGTTTCTCTATGTGTCCCTATGGGGTCCCTATGGTGTCTCTGTGTCTCTGTGGGTCCCTATGGGGTCCCTATGTGTCCCTATAGGGTCTCTATGGGTCCCTATGGGTCTCTATGGGTCCCTATGGGTCTCTATGGGTCCCTATGGGGTCTCTATGGGTCCCTATGTGTCTCTATGGGTCCCTATGTGTCTCTATGGGTCTCTATGGGGTCTCTATGGGGTCTGTGTGTCCCTATGTCTCCCCATGTGTCCCTATGTGTCCCTATGTGTCTCTATGACCCTATAAGCTGCCCTATATCCCTCTGTTCCCCCATAGGGCCCGCTGTGTTCCCGCTGCCGCCCCCTTTATGTGGGGCCTCAGTTTGGGGTCTCTCCCCGTTGCCGTCCCTGCAGCTGGTTCTGTATGGGGCGCAGTGGGGTCTGTGTGGGGCGCAGCGACCTGATGAGGGCACACAGCGACCCCAAAAGGTTCCCACTGAGCCCTGAGGGGGTAAGTGGGGGATCTATGGGCTCTATGGGGCTCTATGGGGTCTATATGGGTCTATATGGGGTTGTTATGGGGTCTATGGGGTCGCTATGGGGTCTATGGGGCTCTATGGGGTCTGTGGGGCTCTATGGGGTCTGTATGGGGCTCTATTGGATCTATATGGGTCGATATGGGGTTGTTATGGGGTCTGTGGGGTCTATATGGGTCTGTGGGGCTCTATGGGGTCTATGGGGCTCTATGGGGCTCTATGGGGTCTATGGGGCTCTATGGGATCTATATGGGTCTATATGGGGTTGTTATGGGGTCTATATGGGTCTGTGGGTCCCTATGTGGTCTATCTGGGTCTATATGGGGTTGTTATGGGGTCTATATGGGTCTGTGGGTCTCTATGGGGTCTATGGGGCTCTATGGGGTCTCTATGGGGTCTATATGGGTCTCTATGGGGTCTATATGGGTCTATATGGGGTTGTTATGGGGTCTATATGGGTCTGTGGGTCTCTATGGGGTCTATGGGGCTCTATGGGGTCTCTATGGGGTCTATATGGGTCTCTATGGGGTCTATATGGGTCTGTGGGTCCCTATGGGATCTATCTGGTTCTATATGGGGTTGTTATGGGGTCTATGGGGTCGGTATGGGGTCTATGGGGCTCTATTGGATCTATATGGGTCTATATGGGGTTGTTATGGGATCTATATGGGTCTGTGGGGCTCTATGGGGTCTGTGGGGCTGTATGGGGCTCTATGGGGTCTATGGGGCTCTATTGGATCTATATGGGTCTATATGGGGTTGTTATGGGGTCTATATGGGTCTGTGGGGCTCTTTGGGGTCTATGGGGCTCTATGGGGTCTATATAGGTCTATATGGGGTTGTTATGGGGTCTATGGGGTCTATATGGGATCTATATGGGTCTATATGGGGTTGTTATGGGGTCTATGGGGCTCTATGGGGTCTATATGGGGTTGTTATGGGGTCTATATGGGTCTGTGGGTCCCTATGTGGCCTATCTGGGTCTATATGGGGTTGTTATGGGGTCTATATGGGTCTGTGGGTCTCTATGGGGTCTATGGGGCTCTATGGGGTCTATGGAGTCTATATGGGTCTCTATGGGGTCTATATGGGTCTATGGGTCTCTATGGGGTCTATGGAGTCTATATGGGTCTCTATGGGGTCTATATGGGTCTCTGGGGTCTCTGTGGGGTGTTTCTATGGGTCTATGAGGGTCTGTGGGTCTCTATGGGGTGTCTCTGTGGGTCACTGGGTCTCTATGGGGTCTCTATGGGTCTCTATGGGGTCTGTGGGGCTCTGTGGGGCTCTATGGGGTCTATGGGGTCTGTGGGGCTCTATGGGTCTCTATGGGGTCTCTATGGGTCTCTATGGGTCTCTATGGGGTCTGGTTCTGTATGGGGCGCAGTGGGGTCTGTGTGGGGCGCAGCGACCTGATGAGGGCACACAGCGACCCCAAAAGGTTCCCACTGAGCCCTGAGGGGGTAAGTGGGGGATCTATGGGCTCTATGGGGTCTATGGGGCTCTATGGGGTCTATGGGGTCTCTATGGGGTTGTTATGGGGTCTGTGGGGTCTATGGGGGCACTATGGGGTCTATGGGGCTCTATTGGATCTATATGGGTCTATATGGGGTTGTTATGGGGTCTATGGGGTCTATATGGGTCTGTGGGGCTCTATGGGGTCTATGGGGTCTATATGGGTCTATATGGGGTTGTTATGGGGTCTATGGGGTCTATATGGGTCTGTGGGTCCCTATGGGGTCTATCTGGGTCTATATGGGGTTGTTATGGGGTCTATATGGGTCTGTGGGGCTCTATGGGGTCTATATGGGTTTGTTATGGGGTCTATGTGGTCTATATGGGTCTGTGGGTCCCTATGGGGTCTATCTGGGTCTATATGGGGTTGTTATGGGATCTATATGGGTCTGTGGGGCTCTATGGGGTCTATGAGGTCTATATGGGTCTCTATGGGGTCTCTATGGGTCTCTGTGGGGTCTATATGGGTCTCTATGGGGTTGTTATGGGGTCTATGGGGTCTATATGGGTCTGTGGGGCTCTATGGGGTCTATGGGATCTCTATGGGTCTCTATGGGGTCTATGGGGTCTCTATGGGTCTCTATGGGGTCTCTATGGGGTCTCTGTGGGGTGTTTCTATGGGTCTATGAGGGTCTGTGGGGCTCTATGGGGTGTCTCTGTGGGTCTCTGGGTGTCTATGGGGTCGCTATGGGTCTCTATGGGTCGCTATGGGTCTCTATGGGGTCGCTATGGGTCTCTATGGGTCGCTATGGGTCTCTATGGGTCTCTATGGGTCTCTATGGGTCTCTATGGGGTCTGGTTCTGTATGGGGCGCAGTGGGGTCTGTGTGGGGCGCAGCGACCTGATGAGGGCACAGAGCGACCCCAAAAGGTTCCCACTGAGCCCTGAGGGGGTAAGTGGGGGATCTATGGGGTCTATGGGATCTATGGGGCTCTATTGGATCTATATGGGTCTATATGGGGTTGTTATGGGGTCTATGGGGTCTATGGGGTCTCTATGGGGTTGTTATGGGGTCTGTGGGGTCTATGGGGGCACTATGGGGTCTATGGGGCTCTATTGGATCTATATGGGTCTATATGGGGTTGTTATGGGGTCTATGGGGTCTATATGGGTCTGTGGGGCTCTATGGGGTCTATGGGGTCTATATGGGTCTATATGGGGTTGTTATGGGGTCTATGGGGTCTATATGGGTCTGTGGGTCCCTATGGGGTCTATCTGGGTCTATATGGGGTTGTTATGGGGTCTATATGGGTCTGTGGGGCTCTATGGGGTCTATATGGGGTTGTTATGGGGTCTATGTGGTCTATATGGGTCTGTGGGTCCCTATGGGGTCTATCTGGGTCTATATGGGGTTGTTATGGGGTCTATATGGGTCTGTGGGGCTCTATGGGGTCTATGGGGCTGTATGGGGCTCTATGGGGTCTGTATGGGTCTCTATGGGGTCTATATGGGTCTATATGGGGTTGTTATGGGGTCTATGGGGTCTATATGGGTCTGTGGGGCTCTATGGGGTCTGTGGGGCTGTATGGGGCTCTATGGGGTCTATGGGGCTCTATTGGATCTATATGGGTCTATATGGGGTTGTTATGGGGTCTATATGGGTCTGTGGGGCTCTTTGGGGTCTATGGGGCTCTATGGGGTCTGTGGGGCTCTATTGGATCTATATGGGTCTATATGGGGTTGTTATGGGGTCTATGGGGTCTATATGGGTCTGTGGGGCTCTATGGGGTCTATATGGGTCTATATGGGGTTGTTATGGGGTCTATGGAGTCTATAGGGGTCTGTGGGGCTCTATGGGGTCTATGGGGTTGTATGGGGCTCTATGGGGCTGTATGGGGTCTATGGGGCTCTATGGGATCTATATGGGTCTATATGGGGTTGTTATGGGGTCTATGGGGTCTATATGGGTCTGTGGGGCTCTAGGGGTCTATGGGATCTCTGTGGGTCTCTATGGGGTCTATGGGGTCTCTATGGGTCTATGGGGTCTATATGGGTCTCTATGGGGTCTCTGTGGGGTGTTTCTATGGGTCTGTGAGGGTCTGTGGGGCTCTACGGGGTGTCTCTGTGGGTCTCTGGGTGTCTATGGGGTCTCTATGGGTCTCTATGGGTCTCTATGGGTCTCTATGGGTCTCTATGGGGTCTCTATGGGTCTCTGTGGGCCTCTATGGGTCTCTATGGGTCTCTAGGGGTCTCTATGGGTCTCTATGGGGTCTCTATGGGTCTCTATGGGGTCTCTATGGGTCTCTATGGGGTCTGGTTCTGTATGGGGCGCAGTGGGGTCTGTGTGGGGCGCAGCGACCTGATGAGGGCACACAGCGACCCCAAAAGGTTCCCACTGAGCCCTGAGGGGGTAAGTGGGGGATCTATGGGCTCTATGGGGTCTGTGGGGTCTATATGGGGTTGTTATGGGTCTGTGGGGTCTATATGGGTCTGTGGGGCTCTATGGGGTCTCTATGGGGCTCTATGGGGTCTATGGGGTCTATATGGGTCTCTATGGGGTCTATATGGGTCTGTGGGTCCCTGTGGGGTCTATCTGGGTCTATATGGGGTTGTTATGGGGTCTATATGGGTCTGTAGGGCTCTATGGGGTCTGTGGGGCTCTATGGGGCTCTATGGGGTCTATGGGGCTCTATGGGATCTATATGGGTCTATATGGGGTTGTTATGGGGTCTATGGGGTCTATATGGGTCTGTGGGGCTCTATGGGGTCTGTGGGGCTCTATGGGGTCTGTGGGGTCTGTATGGGGCTCTATGGGGTCTCTATGGGTCTATATGGGGTTGTTATGGGGTCTATGGGGTCTATATGGGTCTGTGGGTCCCTATGGGGTCTATTTGGGTCTATATGGGGTTGTTATGGGGTCTATGGGGTCTATATGGGTCTGTGGGGCTCTATGGGGTCTATATGGGTCTGTGGGACTCTATGGGGTCTATATGGGTCTCTATGGGGTATATATGGGTCTGTGGGTCCCTATGGGGTCTATCTGGGTCTATATGGGGTTGTTATGGGGTCTCTATGGGTCTCTATGGGTCTGTGGGACTCTATGGGGTCTATCTGGGTCTCTATAAGGTCTCTATGGGTCTCTATGGGGTCTATATGGGTCTCTATGGGGTCTATATGGGTCTGTGGGTCCCTATGGGGTCTATCTGGGTCTATATGGGGTTGTTATGGGGTCTATGGGGTCTCTATGGGTCTGTGGGTCCCTATGGGGTCTATTTGGGTCTATATGGGGTTGTTATGGGGTCTATATGGGTCTATGGGTCCCTATGGGCTCTGTGGGGCTCTATGGGGCTCTATGGGGTCTATGGGTCTCTATGAGGTCTCGGTGTGGTCTCTATGGGGTCCCTATAGGGTCTATGGGGTCTATATGGGTCTCTATGGGTTTGTGGGTCTCTATGGGGTGTCTCTGTGGGTCTCTGGGTGTCTATGGGGTCTCTATGGGTCTCTATGGGGTCTGGTTCTGTATGGGTCTCTATGGGTCTCTATGGGTCTCTATGGGGTCTGGTTCTGTATGGGGCGCAGTGGGGTCTGTGTGGGGCGCAGCGACCTGATGAGGGCACAGAGCGACCCCAAAAGGTTCCCACTGAGCCCTGAGGGGGTAAGTGGGGGATCTATGGGGTCTATGGGGCTCTATGGGGTCTATATGGGGTCTATATGGGGTTGTTATGGGGTCTATGGGGTCACTATGGGGTCTATGGGGCTCTATGGGGTCTATATGGGTCTATATGGGGTTGTTATGGGGTCTATGGGGTCGCTATGGGTCTGTGGGACTCTATGGGGTCTGTGGGGCTGTATGGGGCTCTATGGGGTCTATGGGGCTCTATTGGATCTATATGGGTCTGTATGGGGTTGTTATGGGGTCTATGGGGTCTATGGGGTCGCTATGGGGTCTATGGGGCTCTATTGGGTCTATATGGGTCTATATGGGGTTGTTATGGGGTCTATGGGGTCTATATGGGTCTGTGGGGCTCTATGGGGCTCTATATGGTCTATGGGGCTCTATTGGATCGATATGGGTCTATATGGGGTTGTTATGGGGTCTGTGGGGTCTATATGGGTCTGTGGGTCCCTATGGGGTCTATGGGGTGTCTCTGTGGGGTCTATGGTGTCTCTATGGGTCTCTATGAGTCCCTATGGGTCCCTATGGGTCTCTATGGGTCCCTATGGTTCCCTATGGGTCTCTATGGGTCCCTATGGGTCCCTATAGGTCCCTATGGGTCTCTATGGGTCTCTATGGGGTCTGGTTCTGTATGGGGCGCAGTGGGGTCTGTGTGGGGCGCAGCGACCTGATGAGGGCACACAGCGACCCCAAAAGGTTCCCACTGAGCCCTGAGGGGGTAAGTGGGGGATCTATGGGCTCTATGGGGTCTATGGGGTCTATGGGGTCGCTATGGGGTCTATATGGGTCTATATGGGGTTGTTATGGGGTCTATGGGGTCTCTATGGGGTCTGTGGGGCTCTATGGGGTCGATATGGGTCTATATGGGGTTGTTATGGGGTCTATGGGGTCTATATGGGTCTGTGGGTCCCTATGGGGTCTATTTGGGTCTATATGGGGTTGTTATGGGGTCTATGGGGTCTATATGGGGTCTATGGGGCTCTATGGGGTCTCTATGGGTCTATATGGGGTTGTTATGGGGTCTGTGTGGTCTGTATGGGTCTGTGGGGCTCTGTGGGGTCTATGGGGTTGTATGGGGCTCTATGGGGCTGTATGGGGTCTATGGGGCTCTATGGGATCTATCTGGGTCTATATGGGGTTGTTATGGGGTCTATGGGGTCTATATGGGTCTGTGGGTCCCTGTGGGGTCTATCTGGGTCTATATGGGGTTGTTATGGGGTCTATATGGGTCTGTGGGGCTCTATGGGGTCTGTGGGGCTCTATGGGGTCTATATGGGTCTCTATGGGGTCTATGGAGTCTATATGGGTCTCTATGGGGTCTCTATGGGTCTCTATGGGGTCTCTGTGGGGTGTTTCTATGGGTCTGTGAGGGTCTGTGGGGCTCTATGGGGTGTCTCTGTGGGTCTCTGGGTGTCTATGGGGTCTCTATGGGTCTCTATGGGTCTCTATGGGTCTCTATGGGGTCGCTATGGGTCTCTATGGGGTCGCTATGGGGTCTCTATGGGTCTCTATGGGTCTCTATGGGTCTCTATGGGGTCTGGTTCTGTATGGGGCGCAGTGGGGTCTGTGTGGGGCGCAGCGACCTGATGAGGGCACACAGCGACCCCAAAAGGTTCCCACTGAGCCCTGAGGGGGTAAGTGGGGCATAGGGGGCGATCTATGGGGTCTATGGGGCTCTATGGGGTCTATGGGGCTTTATGGGGTCTATATGTGTCTATATGGGGTTGTTATGGGGTCTATGGGGTCTATATGGGTCTGTGGGGCTCTAAGGGGCTCTATGGGGTCTATGGGGCTCTATGGGGTATATATGTGTCTATATGGGGTTGTTATGGGGTCTATGGGGTCTATGGGGTCTATATGGGTCTGTGGGGCTCTGTGGGGTCTATATGGGTTTATATGGGGTTGTTATGGGGTCTATGGGGTCGGTATGGGGTCTATGGGGCTCTATTGGATCTATCTGGGTCTATATGGGGTTGTTATGGGGTCTATATGGGTCTGTGGGGCTCTATGGGGTCTATGGGATCTCTGTGGGTCTCTATGGGGTCTATATGGGTCTCTATGGGGTCTATATGGGTCTCTATGGGGTTGTTATGGGGTCTATGGGGTCTATATGGGTATGTGGGTCCCTATGGGGTCTATCTGGGTCTATATGGGGTTGTTATGGGATCTATATGGGTCTGTGGGGCTCTATGGGGTCTATGGGGTCTCTATGGGTCTCTATGGGGTCTCTATGGGGTCTCTGTGGGGTGTTTCTATGGGTCTATGAGGATCTGTGGGGCTCTATGGGGTGTCTCTGTGGGTCTCTGGGTGTCTATGGGGTCGCTATGGGTCTCTATGGGTCTCTGTGGGGTCGCTATAGGTCTCTATGGGGTCGCTATGGGTCTCTATGGGTCTCTATGGGTCTCTATGGGTCTCTATGGGGTCTGGTTCTGTATGGGGCGCAGTGGGGTCTGTGTGGGGCGCAGCGACCTGATGAGGGCACACAGCGACCCCAAAAGGTTCCCACTGAGCCCTGAGGGGGTAAGTGGGGGATCTATGGGGTCTATATGGGTCTATATGGGGTTGTTATGGGGTCTATGGGGTCTATATGGGTCTATATGGGGTTGTTATGCGGTCTATGGTGTCTATGGGGTCTCTATGGGGTCTATATGGGGTCTATGGGGTCTATATGGGTCTGTGGGTCCCTATGGGGTCTATTTGGGTCTATATGGGGTTGTTATGGGGTCTATGGTGTCTATATGGGTCTGTGGGTCCCTGTGGGGTCTATCTGGTTCTATATGGGTCTCTATGGGGTCTATGGGGTCTATATGGGTCTCTATGGGGTCTATATGGGTCTATATGGGGTTGTTATGGGGTCTATGGGGTCTATATGGGTCTGTGAGTCCCTATGGGGTCTATATGGGTCTATATGGGGTTGTTATGGGGTCTATATGGGTCTTTGGGGCTCTATGGGGTCTATCTGGGTCTATATGGGGTTGTTATGGGGTCTATGGGGTCTATGGGGCTCTATGGGGTCTATCTGGGTCTATATGGGGTTGTTATGGGGTCTATGGGGTCTATATGGGTCTGTGGGGCTCTATGGGGTCTATGGGGCTCTATGGGGTCTATTGGGCTCTATTGGATATATATGGGTCTATATGGGGTTGTTATGGGGTCTATGGGTCTATATGGGTCTGTGGGTCCCTATGGGGTCTATCTGGGTCTATATGGGGTTGTTATGGGGTCTATATGGGTCTGTGGGTCCCTATGGGGTCTATGGGGTCTATATGGGGTTGTTATGGGATCTATATGGGTCTGTGGGGCTCTATGGGGTCTATGGAGTCTATATGGGTCTCTATGGGGTCTATATGGGTCTCTATGGGGTCTATATGGGTCTCTATGGGGTTGTTATGGGGTCTATGGGGTCTATATGGGTCTGTGGGGCTCTATGGGGTCTATGGGGCCGCTATGGGGTCTATGGGGCTCTATGGGGTCTCTATGGGGTCTCTATGGGTCTCTATGGGGTCTTTTTGGGTCTGTGGGTCCCTGTGGGGTCTATCTGGGTCTATATGGGGTTGTTATGGGGTCTATGGGGTCTATATGGGTCTGTGGGTCCCTATGGGGTCTATCTGGGTCTATATGGGGTTGTTATGGGGTCTATATGGGTCTGTGGGACTCTATGGGGTCTATGGGTCTCTATGAGGTCACAATGGGCACTATGGGGCTCTATGGGGTCTATGGGGCTCTATGGGGTATATATGTGTCTATATGGGGTTGTTATGGGGTCTATGGGGTCTATATGGATCTGTGGGGTCTGTGGGGCCGCTTTGGGGTCTGTGGGGCTCTATGGGGTCTCTATGGGTCTCTATGGGGTCTATATGGGTCTCTATGGGGTCTATATGGGTCTGTGGGTCCCTATGGGGTCTATCTGGGTCTATATGGGGTAGTTATGGGGTCTACGGGGTCTATATGGGTCTGTGGGGCTCTATGGGGTCTATCTGGGTCTATATGGGGTTGTTATGGGGTCTATATGGGTCTGTAGGGCTCTATGGGGTCTGTGGGGCTCTATGGGGCTCTATGGGGTCTATGGGGCTCTATGGGATCTATATGGGTCTATATGGGGTTGTTATGGGGTCTATGGGGTCTATATGGGTCTGTGGGGCTCTATGGGGTCTGTGGGGCTCTATGTGGTCTATGGGGTCTGTATGGGGCTCTATGGGGTCTATATGGGTCTATATGGGGTTGTTATGGGGTCTATATGGGTCTCTATGGGGTCTCTGTGGGGTGTTTCTATGGGTCTATGAGGGTCTGTGGGGCTCTATGGGGTGTCTCTGTGGGTCTCTGGGTGTCTATGGGGTCTCTATGGGTTCCTATGGGTCCCTATGGGGTCTCTATGGGTCTCTATGGGTCCCTATGGGTCTCTATGGGTCCCAATGGGTCTCTATGGGTCCCTATGGGTCTCTATGGGGCTCTATGGGTCCCTATGGGTCCCTATGGTTCCCTATGGGTCTCTATGGGTCCCTATGGGTCCCTTTGGGTCTCTATGGGTCTCAGTGTGTCCCAATGGGTCCCTATGGGTCCCTATGGTTCCCTATGGGTCTCTATGGGTCCCTATGGGTCTCTATGGGTCCCTATGTGTCCCTATGGGTCTCTATGGGTCCCTATGGGTCCCTATGGTTCCCTATGGGGTCCCTATGTGTCCCTATGTGTCCCTATGTCTCTCTATGGGGTCTCTATGGGGTTCCTATGGGGTCTCTATGGGGTCCCTATCTCTCTCTATGGGGTTCCTGTCTCTCTCTATGGGGTCTCTATGGGGTCCCTATGGGGTCTATGGGGTCTCTATGTGTCCCTATGGGTCCCTATGGTTCCCTATGGGTCTCTATGTGTCCCTATGGGTCCCTATGGGTCTCTATGGGTCTCTATGGGTCCCTATGGGTCTCTATGGGTCTCTATGGGTCTCTATGGGGTCTCTATGGGTCTCTATGGGTCCCTATGGGTCCCTATGGGTCTCTATGGGTCCCTATGGGTCCCTATGTGTCCCTATGTGTCCCTATGTGTCCCTATGTGTCTCATTGTGTCCCTATGGGTCTGTCTATGGGGCAGGTTCTGCGCTGGGTGGGTTCTGGCCCCACAGATTCTGACGCCGTTTGCGTTGGCTGCTCGTTGGGCTCCATGGGTCCCTATGGGTCCCTATGGGTCCCTATGGGTCTCTATGGGTCCCTATGGGTCTCTATGGGTCTCTATGGGTCTCTATGGGTCCCTATGGGTCCCTATGGGTCCCTATGGGTCTCTATGGGTCCCTATGGGTCTCTATGGGTCCCTATGGTTCCCTATGGGTCTCTATGGGTCTCTATGGGTCCCTATGGGTCTCTATGGGTCTCTATGGGTCTCTATGGGTCTCTATGGGTCTCTATGGGTCTCTATGGATCCCTATGGGTCTCTATGGGTCTCTATAGGTCCCTATGGGTCTCTATGGGTCTCTATGGGTCCCTATGGGTCCCTATGGGTCCCTATGTGTCTCTATGGGTCCCTATGTGTCTCTATGGGTCTGTGTGGGACTCTATGGGTCCCTATGGGTCTCTGTGGGTCCCTATGGGTCTCTATGGGTCCCTATGGGTCTCTATGGGGTCTCTATGTGTCTCTATGGGTCCCTATGGGTCCCTATGGGTCCCTATGTGTCCCTATGTGTCTCATTGTGTCCCTATGGGTCTGTCTATGGGGCAGGTTCTGCACTGGGTGGGTTCTGGCCCCACAGATTCTGATGCCGTTTGCGTTGGCTGCTCGTTGGGCTCCATGGGTCCCTATGGGTCCCTATGGGTCCCTATGGGTCTCTGTGGGTCCCTATGGGTCCCTATGGGTCTCTATGGGTCCCTATGGGTCCCTATGGGTCTCTGTGGGTCCCTATGGGTCCCTATGGGTCTCTATGGGTCTCTATGGGTCCCTATGGGTCCCTATGGGTCTCTGTGGGTCCCTATGGGTCTCTATGGGTCTCTATGGGTCCCTATATGTCTCTATGGGTCCCTATGGGTCTCTATGGGTCTCTATGTGTCCCTATGTGTCTCATTGTGTCCCTATGGGTCTGTCTATGTGTCCCTATGGGTCTCTATGGGTCTCTAAGGGTCCCTATGGGTCTCTATGGGTCTCTATGGGTCTCTATGGGTCCCTATGTGTCCCTATGTGTCCCTATGGGTCCCTATGTGTCCCTATGGGTCCCTATGGGTCCCTATGTGTCTCATTGTGTCCCTATGTGTCCCTATGTGTCTCATTGTGTCCCTATGGGTCTGTCTATGGGGCAGGTTCTGCGCTGGGTGGGTTCTGGCCCCACAGATTCTGATGCCGTTTGCGTTGGCTGCTCGTTGGGCTCCGTGGGTCCCTATGGGTCCCTATGGGTCCCTATGGGTCCCTATGGGTCCCTATGGGTCCCTATGGGTCTCTATGGGTCTCTATGGGTCTCTATGGGTCCCTATGGGTCTCTATGGGTCTCCATGGGTCCCTATGGGTCTCTGTGGGTCCCTATGGGTCTATATGGGTCTCTATGGGTCCCTATGGGTCTCTGTGGGTCCCTATGGGTCCCTATGGGTCTCTATGGGTCCCTATGGGTCTATATGGGTCTCTATGGGTCCCTATGGGTCCCTATGGGTCTCTATGGGTCCTTATGGGTCTCTATGGGTCCCTATAGGTCCCTATGGGTCTCTATGGGTCCCTATGGGTCCCAATGGGTCTCTATGGGTCCCTATGGGTCTCTATGGGTCCCTATGGGTCTCTATGGGTCTCTATGGGTCTCTATGGGTCCCTATGGGTCTCTATGGGTCCCTATGGGTCTCTATGGGTCCCTGTGTGTCCCTATAGGTCTCTATGGGTCTCTATGGGTCCCTATGGGTCCCTATGGGTCTCTATGGGTCTCTATGGGTCCCTATAGGTCTCTATGGGTCCCTATGGGTCTCTATGGGTCCCTATGAGTCTCTATGGGTCTCTATGGGTCTCTATGGGTCCCTATGGGTCCCAATGGGTCTCTATGGGTCCCTATAGGTCTCTATGTGTCCCTATGTGTCCCTATGTGTCCCTATGTGTCCCTATGTGTCCCTATGTGTCTCATTGTGTCCCTATGGGTCTGTCTATGGGGCAGGTTCTGCGCTGGGTGGGTTCTGGCCCCACAGATTCTGAGGCCGTTTGCGTTGGCTGCTCGTTGGGCTCCGTGGGGCGGCGCTGTCAGGCCTGTAGGGACGGATTCTTCCTCCTCAATGGGAACTGCGTGCGGTGAGTGACCCACTGCTGCCCCATAGCGCCCCATAGAGCCCCATTGTCTGCCCCATAGAGCTCCATAGTGCCCCATAGTGCCCCATAGAGCCCCATTGTCTGCCCCATAGCACCCCATATAGCCCCATAGAGCCCCATAGAGCCCCATTGTCCGCCCCATAGTGACCCATAGCTGCCCCATAGCACCCCATAGTGCCCCATAGAGCCCCATAGAGCCCCATTGTCCGCCCCATAGTGACCCATAGCTGCCCATAGAGCCCCATAGAACCCCATAGAGCCCCATAGAGTCCCATAGAGCCCCTTAGTGCCCCATAGAGCCCCATAGCTGCCCCATAGAGCCCCATAGCACCCCATAGCACCCCATAGCGCCCATAGCGCCCCATAGCGTTGCTGTGCCCCATAGCGCCCCATAGCGTTGCTGTGCCCCATAGGTGTCGCTGTAACGGTCACGCCGACACGTGCAGCGCGTTGGACGGGTCCGGCTGCCCCATAACACCCATAGAGCCCCATAGAGCCCCATAGCACCCCATAGAGCCCCATAGAGCCCCATAGCACCCCGTATCACCCCATAGCGCCCCATAGAGCCCCATAGAGCCCCATAGAGCACCATAGCGCCCCATAGCGCCCCATAGCGTTGCTGTGCCCCATAGGTGTCGCTGTAACGGCCACGCCGACACGTGCAGCGCGTTGGACGGGTCCGGCTGCCCCATAGCACCCATAGCACCCCATAGAGCCCCATAGTGCCCCATAGAGCCCCATAGCTGCCCCATAGCGCCCCATAGAGCCCCATAGCACCCCATAGAGCCCCGTAGCACCCCATAGAGCCCCATTTTCTACCCCATAGCACCCCATAGAGCCCCGTAGCACCCCATAGAGCCCCATTTTCTACCCCATAGCACCCCATAGAGCCCCATAGCACCCCATAGAGCCCCGTAGCACCCCATAGAGCCCCATTTTCTGCCCCATAGCACCCCATAGAGCCCCATAGCAGCCCATAGAGCCCCATAGAGCCCCTGAGTGCCCCATAGAGCCCCATAGAGCCCCATAGCACCCCATAGCACTCCATAGAGCCCCATAGCACCCCATAGCGCCCCATAGCGCCCCATAGAGCCCCATAGCACCCCATAGAGCCCCATAGCACCCTATAGAGCCCCATAGCAGCCCGTATCACCCCATAGTGCCCTATAGCACCCCATAGTGCCCCATAGAGCCCCATAGAGCCCCATAGCACCCCATAGCACCCCATAGCGCCCCATAGCGCCCCATAGCGTTGCTGTGCCCCATAGGTGTCGCTGTAACGGCCACGCCGACACGTGCAGCGCGTTGGACGGGTCCGGCTGCCCCTGCAGCAACAACACGGAGAGCGGGACCTGCACCGAGCGCAGCCAGTGCTACCGGCAACAGGTGGGGGGGGGGGTGTGTTGTTGTGTTGTGTTGTGTTGGTGTGGGGTTATAAGGTTGTGTTGTTGTGTTGTTGTGTTGTGACTTTATAAGGTTGTGTTGTTGTGACATTATAAGGTTGTGTTGTTGTGTTATTGTGTTATTGTGTTGTTGTGTTGTGGTGTTGTGTTGTGTTGGTGTGCGGTTGTAGGGTTATAAGGTTGTGTTGTTGTGTTGTTGTGGGGTTATAAGGTTGTGTTGTTGTGTTGTTGTAGGGTTATAACGTTGTGTTGTTGGGTTGTGAGGTTCTGTTGTGTTACTGTGTTGTTGTGTTGTTCTGTTGTTGTGTTGTTATGGTGTGTTATTGTAGGGTTATAAGGTTGTGTTGTTGTGTTGTGTTGTGACGTTATAAGGTTGTGATGTGTTGTTGTGTTGTTGTGTTGTTGTGGGGTTGTGGGGTTGTGAGGTTGTGTTGTGTTGTTGTGTTGTTGTGTTGGTGTGTTGTGTTGTTGTGTTCTTGTAGGGTTATAAGGTTGTGTTGTGTTGTGACACTATAAGGTTGTGTTGTTGTGTTGTTGTGTTGTTGTGTTGTTGTGATGTTATAAGGTTGTGTTGTTGTGTTGTTGTGTTGTTGTGTTGTTGTGGGGTTATAAGGTTGTGTTGTTGTGTTGTGACGTTATAAGGTTGTGTTATTGTGTTGTTGTGATGTTATAAGGTTGTGTTGTTGTGTTGTTGTGTTGTTGTGACATTATAAGGTTGTGTTGTTGTGTTGTTGTGGGGTTATAAGGTTGTGTTGTTGTGTTGTTGTGACGTTATGAGGTTGTGTTGTTGTGGGGTTGTGAGGTTTTGAGGTTCTGTTGTGTTGTGTTATTGTGTTGTTGTGTTGTGGGGTTGTAGGGGCTGGGGGGCGGGGGGTGTTGTGTTATTGTGTCGTGTTATTGTGTTGCTGTGTGGGTGTGTTGTTGTGACGTTATAAGGTTGTGGGGTTGTGAGGTTTTGAGGTTGTGTTGTGTTGTTGTGTTATTGTGTTGGTGTGTTGTGTTGGTGTGGGGTTGTGGGGTTATAAGGTTGTGTTGTTGTGTTGTTGTGTTGTTGTGATGTTGTGATGTTATAAGGTTGTGTTGTTATGTTGTTGTGGGGTTATAAGGTTGTGTTGTGTTGTGTGTTATTGTGTTGTTGTGGGGTTGTGAGGTTCTGTTGTGTTACTGTGTTGTGTTGTGTTGTTATGGTGTGTTATTGTAGGGTTATAAGGTTGTGTTGTTGTGTTGTGACGTTATAAGGTTGTGTTGTTGTTGAGGTTGTGAGGTTGTGAGGTTCTGTTGTGTTATTGTGGTGTTGTGTTGTGTTATTGTGTTGTGTTGTTGTGACGTTATAAGGTTGTGTTGTTGTGTTGTTGTGTTGTTGCGGGGTTATAAGGTTGTGTTGTTGTGTTGTTGTGGGGTTATAAGGTTGTGTTGTTGTGTTATTGTGTTGTTGTAGGGTTGTTGTGAGATTCTGTTGTGTTGTTGTGTTGTGTGGTGTTGTGTTATTGTGTTGTTGTGTTGTTGTGTTGTTGTGTTGTGACGTTATAAGGTTGTGGGGTTGTGAGGCTGTGAGATTCTGTTGTGTTGTTGTGTTGTGGGGTTGTGTTATTGTGTTATTGTGTTGTGTTGTTGGGTTGTGAGGCTGTGGGGTTATAAGGTTGTGTTATTGTGTTGTTGTGTTATTGTGTTGTTGTGTTGTGTTGTGTTGGTGCGGGGTTGTAGGGTTATAAGGTTGTGTTGTTGTGTTGTGTTGTGGGGTTGTGGGTTTATGAGGTTGTGTTGTGTTGGTGTGTTGGTGTGTTGTGTTGTTGTGTTGTGTTGTGTTCTTGTGGGGTAATAAGGTTGTGTTGTTGTGTTATTGTGTTGTGTTGTGTTGGTGTGTTGGTGTTGTGTTGTGTTGGTGTGGGGTTGTAGGGTTATAAGGTTGTGTTGTTGTGTTGTTGTGACATTATAGGGTTGTGTTGTTGTGTTGTGTTGTGTTGTTGTGGGATTGTAGGGTTATAAGGTTGTGTTGTGATGTTATAAGGTTGTGTTGTTGTGTTGTTGTGACATTATAAGGTTGTGTTGTTGTGTTGTTGTGTTGTGACACTATAAGGTTGTGTTGTTGTGTTATTGTGTTGTGTTGTGTTGTGTTGGTGTGGGGTTGTAGGGTTATAAGGTTGTGTTGTTGTGTTGTGAGGTTGTGAGGTTCTGTTGTGTTGTTGTGTTGTGTTGTGTTATTGTAGGGTTATAAGGTTGTGTTGTGTTGGTGTGGGGTTATAAGGTTGTGTGGTTGTGTTGTTGTGTTATTGTATGAGGTTCTGTTGTGTTGTTGTGTTATTGTGTTGTGTTGTGTTGTTGTGTTGTTGTGACGTTATAAGGTTGTGTTGTTGTGTTGTTGTGACGTTATAAGGTTGTGTTGTTGTGTTGTTGTGCTGTTGTGTTATTGTGTTGTTGTGGGGTTATAAGGTTGTGTTGTTGTGTTGTTGTTATTGTGCTGTGGTGTTGTGTTGTTGTGTTGTTGTGACATTATAAGGTTGTGTTGTTGTGTTGGTGTGGGGTTATAAGGTTGTGTTGTTGTGTTGTTGTGGGGTTATGAGGTTGTGTAGTTGTGACATTATAAGGTTGTGTTGTTGTGTTGTTGTGAGGTTATAAGGTTGTGTTGTTGTGTTGTTGTGACGTTATAAGGTTGTGTTGTTGTGTTGTTGCAGGGTTATAAGGTTGTGTTGTTGTGTTGTTGTGATGTTATAAGGTTGTATTGTTGTGTTGTTGTGACGTTATAACGTTGTGTTGTTGGGTTGTGAGGTTCTGTTGTGTTACTGTGTTGTGTTGTTGTGTTGTGTTGTTATGGTGTGTTATTGTAGGGTTATAAGGTTGTGTTGTGTTGGTGTGGGGTTATAAGGCTGTGTTGTTGTGTTGTTGTGTTGTTGTGTAGTTGTGTTGTTGTGTTGTGTTGTGACGTTATAAGGTTGTGTTGTTGTGTTGTGTTGTGACGTTATAAGGTTGTGTTGTTGTGTTGTTGTGACGTTATAAGGTTGTGTTGTTGTGTTGTGACGTTATAAGGTTGTGTTGTGTTGTTGTGATGTTATAAGGTTGTGTTGTTGTGTTGTTGTGACGTTATAAGGTTGTGTTGTTGTGTTGTTGTGTTGTGATGTTATAAGGTTGTGTTGTTGTGTTGTTGTGTTGTTGTGGGGTTATAAGTTTGTGCTGTTGTGTTGGTGTGGGGTTATAAGGTTGAGTTGTTGTGTTGTGATGTTATAAGGTTGTGCGGTTGTGTTGTTGTGTTGTGTTGTTGTGTTGTGTTGTTGTGTTGTGTTGTGTTGTTGTGTTGTTGTGTTGTTGTGTTGTTGTGTTGTTGTGTTGTGATGTTATAAGGTTGTGTTGTTGTGGGGTTATGAGGTTCTGTTGTTGTTGTGTTGTTGTGTTGTTGTGACGTTATAACGTTGTGTTGTTGGGTTGTGAGGTTCTGTTGTGTTACTGTGTTGTGTTGTTGTGTTGTGTTGTTATGGTGTGTTATTGTAGGGTTATAAGGTTGTGTTGTTGGGTTGTGATGTTATAAGGTTGTGTTGTTGGGTTGTGATGTTATAAGGTTGTGTTGTTGGGTTGTGATGTTATAAGGTTGTGTTGTTGTTGGGTTGTGAGGTTGTGAGGTTCTGTTGTGTTATTGTGGTGTTGTGTTGTGTTGTTGTGTTGTTGTGTTGTTGTGACGTTATAAGGTTGTGTTGTTGTGTTGTTGTGTTGTGTTGTGATGTTATAAGGTTGTGTTGTTGTGTTATTGTAGGGTTATAAGGTTGTGTTATTGTGTTGTTGCGACGTTATAAGGTTGTGTTGTTGTGTTGTGACGTTATAAGGTTGTGTTGTTGTGTTGTTGTGATGTTATAAGGTTGTGTTGTTGTGTTGTGACGTTATAAGGTTGTGTTGTTGTGTTGTTGTGTTGTTGTGTTGTGTTGGTGTGGGGTTGTAGGGTTATAAGGTTGTGTTGTTGTGTTGTGACGTTATAAGGTTGTGTTGTTGTGGGGTTGTGGGGTTGTGAGGTTGTGTTGTGTTGTGTTGTCGTGTTGTTGTGTTGTGTTGTGTTATTGTAGGGTTATAAGGTTGTGTTGTTGTGACGTTATAAGGTTGTGTTGTTGTGTTGTTGTGTTGTTGTGTTGTTGTGACATTATAAGGTTGTGTTATTGTGTTGTGTTGTGTTGTGTTGTGTTGGTGTGGGGTTGTGGGGTTATAAGGTTGTGTTGTTGTGTTGTTGTGATGTTATAAGGTTGTGTTGTTGTGTTGTTGTGGGGTTATAAGGTTGTGTGTTGTGTGTTGTTGTGGGGTTATAAGGTTGTGTTGTTGTGTTATTGTGACATTATAGGGTTGTGTTGTTGTGTTGTTGTGTTGTTGTGTTGTTGTGTTGTTGTGTTGTGTGTGTGTTGTTGTGTTGTTGTGTTGTTGTGTTGTTGTGTTGTGTTGTTGTGTTGTTGTGTTATTGTGTTGTGTTGTTGTGTTGTTGTGTGTGTTGTGTTGGTGTGTTGTGGGTTGTGTTGTTGTGTTGTTGTGACATTATAGTTTTTGTGTGTGTGTGTGTGGTGTTGTG
>NW_028188963.1:789512-846802 GCF_054131305.1 Coturnix japonica
TGTCCCCCCCATTTCAGTGCTCCAAGTGCCGCGACTCGTTCCACGGTCACCCCGTTTCGGGCCGTCAGTGTTACCCCCCATAACCCCCCATAGCCCCCCATAACACCCCATAACACCCCATAGCCCCCCATAGCCCCCATAACACCCCTATATCCCCCTATAACCCCCCATATCCCCCCCATAACCCCTTATATCCCCCATACACCCCCCATAACCCTCCCAAAGCCCCTTGAATACCCCCCATATAGGCCCCATAACCCCCCCTATAAGACCCCCATAGCCCCCCATAATAACCCCCCTATTTCTCCCCCCATTTCAGTGCTCCAAGTGCCGCGACTCGTTCCACGGTCACCCGTTTCGGGCCGTCAGTGTTACCCCCATAACACCCCATAGCCCCCCTATATCCGCCCCATAACACCCCATAACACCCCATAGCCCCCCTATATCCGCCCCATAACCCCTTATAACCCCCATACAACCCCATAACCCCCCCATATACCCCCATAACCCCTTATATCCCCCATACACCCCCATAACCCCTCTATAACCCCCCAAAGACCCCCATATCCCCCCCATAACACCCCATAACCCCCCATATCCCCCCCATAACCCCCCTATTTCCCCTACCAACCCCTATTTCCCCCCATAACCCCCCATATCCCCCCCATAACCCCCTCTATCCCCTATTTCCCCCTGTATCCTCCCTATAACCCCCCATGACCCCCTTAAAGCCCCCCATAACCCCATTATAACCCCCCATAAACCCCCTATATCCCCCCATTAACCCCCCATAGAACCCCTTATATCCCCCCTATAGCCCCACAAAGCCCCCCATATACCCCCCAAATAGCCCCATATCCCCCCCAAATCCCCCCCATATCTCCCCTCTCTTTCTCCCCCCTTACAGTGCTCCAAGTGCCCCATACACCCCCATAGCCCCCATAACGCCCCCCAAATACCCCCTATAACCCCCCATAGCCCCTTATAGCCCCCCATAACCCCCCTATAACCTCCCCAATGACCCCATAACCCCCTTATCTCCCCCATAACCCCCCCATAGCCCCCAACAGCCCCCCATAGCCCCCATAACCCCTTATATTCCCCCATATCCCCCCCATAACCCCCTATAACGCCCCCAATGACCCCTTATACCCCCCATAACCCCCCATGTCCCCCCCATAACCCCTTATATCCCCCCATAGCCCCATAACCCCTCATAACCCCCCTATTTCCCCCCATATACCCCCCAAAACCCCCCATATCCCCTTATATCCCCATATATCCCTCCATAACCCCCCTATTTCCCCCCATATCCCCCCCATATCCCCCCATAACCCCCCTATAACCCCCCAAAGACCCCCATATAGGCCCCATAACCCCCTATATCCCCCCAAAGACCCTCATATCCCCCTGTATCCCCCCATATATCCCCAATCCCCCTTAGCCCCCCCATATCCCTTATATCCCCATATAACCCCCCATAAGCCCCCCATAACCCCTTATATCCCCCTATACACCCCCCATACACTCCCCATAGCCCCATTTCCCCCATAACACCCCATAAACCCCCATAACCCCTATAAGACCCCCAAAGACCCCCATACCCACCCTATATCCCCCCATAACCCCCCTATTTCCCCCATAACCTCCCATATCCCCCCATGACCCCTTATATCCCCCTATTTCCCCCCATAACCCTCCATATCCCCCCATAACCCCCCCATAAACCCCCCTATAACCCCCCATTACCCCCCATATAGGCCCCATTTCCCCCCCCATATCCCCCCATAACCCCCCATATCCCCCCAATAACCCCTTATATCCCCCATACACCCCCATAACCCCCCCATATCCCCTTATATCCCCATATATCCCCCCATAACCCCCCTATAACCTCCCCAATGACCCATAACCCCTTATCTCCCCCATAACCCCCCCATAGCCCCCCATAGCCCCCCATAACACCCCATAACCCCCCATAACACCCCATAACCCCCCTATTTTCCCCCATAACCCCCTATGCCCCCCTATTTCCCCTCCATATCCCCCCATATAACCCCTTATATTCCCCCATATCCCCCCATAACCCCCTATAATGCCTCAAATACCCCCCAAACCTCTATCGATCCCCCTCAAAGACCCCCATAACCTCCCCATATCCCCCATAACCCCCCTATAACCCCCAAAGACCCCCCTATAACCCCCCAAAGACCCCCATATAGGCCCATAACTCCCTATGACCCCCCATAACCCCCCTATAAGACCCCCTTATACCCCCCCAAAGCCCTTCAAATACCCCCCAAATAGCCCCATATCCCTCCTATAAGACCCCCATATACCCCCCCATAGCCCCCCATAATAACCCCCTATTTCTCCCCCCATTTCAGTGCTCCAAGTGCCGCGACTCGTTCCACGGTCACCCCGTTTCGGGCCGTCAGTGTTATCGCCTCCTCCCCATCGAGCAGCAGTTTTGCCTGACCCCTCCCCATATAACCCTTGCCCACCCCCACCCCAGCACGGACCCCCCTTGGCAGCATCCAGAACCGTTTTCTTTGGGGTCCAACCCAAATTCACCAACGTGGATATTCGGGTCACTTTGGACGTCACCTTCGGTTCCGTGGACCTTTACGTCTCGACGTCTTACGATACTTTTATTGTGGATGTAGAACCCGGAACCGGGAGGCACCTGGTTCGGGTCGGGGTGGGGGGGGATGATGTGGGGGGAGATGGGGGTGAGAGGGGGGATGTGGGGGGGAATGGGGCAGGGGGTTCTGGTGGGGTTAGGGGTGGTTCTGACGGTACCATAGATGGGGGTAGGGCTGGTTCTGATGGTTCTGTTGGGGTTAGGGGCGGTTCTGGTGGTTCTGTTGGGGGTAGAGGTGGTTCTGATGGTTCTGTTGGGGGTAGAGGTGGTTCTGATGGTTCTGTTGGGGGTAGAGGTGGTTCTGATGGGTCTGATGGGGTTAGGGCTGGTTCTGGTGGGGTTAGGGTGGTTCTGATGGTGTTGGTGGTACCATAGGTGGGATTAGGGCTGGTTCTGGTGGTTCTGAAGGGGTTAGGGCTGGTTCTGATGGTTCTGGTGGGGTTAGGGGAGGTTCTGGTGGTACCGTAGATGGGGTTAGGGGTGGTTCTGATGGGGGTAGGGGTGGTTCTGGTTCTGTTGGTGGGGTTAAAGGTGGTTCTGGTGGGGTTAGGGGAGGTTCTGGTGGTGCCATGGATGGGGGTAGGGGCGGGTTCTGGTGGTTCTGGTGGGGTTAGGGGTGGTTCTGGTGGGGGTAGGGCTGGTTCTGGTGAGGTTAGGGCTGGTTCTGATGGTTCTGATGGGGGTAGGGCTGGTTCTGGTGGGGTTAGGGGAGGTTCTGGTGGTGCCATAGATGGGGGTAGAGCTGGTTCTGGTGGTTCTGTTGGGGGTAGGGGTGGTTCTGGGGGTTCTGATGGTTCTGATGGGGGTAGGGCTGATTCTGATGGTTCTGATGGGGTTAGGGGCGGTTCTGGTGGTTCTGGTGGGGTTAGGGCTGGTTCTGGTGGTTCTGGTGGGGTTAGAGGTGGTTCTGGTGAGATTAAGAGTGGTTCTGATGGGGGTAGGGGTGGTTCTGATGGTTCTGGTGGGGTTAGAGGTGGTTCTGGTGGGGTTAGGGGAGGTTCTGATGGTACCATAGATGGGGGTAGAGCTGGTTCTGGTGGTTCTGTTGGGGGTAGGGGTGGTTCTGGGGGTTCTGGTGGTACCATAGATGGGGGTAGGGCTGGTTCTGATGGTTCTGGTGGGGTTAGAGGTGGTTCTGGTGGTACCATAGATGGGGTTATGGGTGGTTCTGATGGGGTTAGGGGCGGTTCTGGTGGTTCTGGTGGGGGTAGAGGTGGTTCTGATGGTTCTGGTGGGGTTAGGAGTGGTTCTGGTGGTACCATAGATGGGGTTAGTGGTGGTTCTGGTGGTTCTGATGGGGTTAGAGGTGGTTCTGATGGTACCATAGATAGGGGTAGGGCTGGTTCTGATGGTACTGGTGGGATTAGGAGTGGTTCTGATGGGGGTAGGGCTGGTTCTGATGGGGTTAGGGGCGGTTCTGGTGGTTCTGGTGGGGTTAGAGGTGGTTCTGATGGTACCATAGATAGGGGTAGGGCTGGTTCTGATGGTTCTGGTGGGATTAGGAGTGGTTCTGATGGTACCATAGATGGGGTTAGGGGTGGTTCTGATGGCTCTGGAGGGGTTAGGGGTGGTTCTGGTGGTACCGTAGATGGGGTTAGGGCTGGTTCTGATGGGGGTAGGGGTGGTTCTGGTTCTGTTGGTGGGGGTTCTGGTGGTTCTGGTGGGGTTAGGGGAGGTTCTGGTGGTTCTGGTGGTGCCATTGGTGGGATTAGGGCTGGTTCTGATGGTTCTGATGGGGCTGGTTCTGGTGGTTCTGTTGCCATTGGTGGGGTTAGGGCTGGTTCTGCTGGTGCTGGTGTTGTTGGTAGGGCTGGTTCTGGTGGTTCTGGACGGGTTCAGGGTGGTTCTGGTGGGGTTAGGGCTGGTTCTGATGGTTCTGTTGGTTCTGTTAGTTCTTTTGGTGGGACTAGGGCTGGTTCTGGTGGTTCTGATGGGGTTAGGAGTGGTTCTGGTGGGGTTAGGGCCGGTTCTGGTGGTGCTGGCGGTACCATAGGTGGGATTAGGGCTGGTTCTGATGGTTCTGTTGGTTCTGTTAGTTCTGTTGGTGGGGTTAGGGCTGGTTCTGGTGGTTCTGGTGGGGTTAGGGCTGGTTCTGATGGTACTGGTCCTGGGGGTAGGGGTGGTTCTGGTGGTTCTGTTGGTAACATAGATGGGGTTAGGGGCGGTTCTGATGGTTCTGGTGGGATTAGGGGTGGTTCTGTTGGGGGTGGAGGTGGTTCTGATGGTTCTGATGGGGTTAGGGCTGGTTCTGGTGGTTCTGGAGGGGTTAGAGGTGGTTCTGTTGGGGATGGGGGTGGTTCTGATGGTCCCATAGATAGGGGTAGGGCTGGTTCTGATGGTTCTGGTGGGGTTAGGGGAGGTTCTGGTGGTACCATAGATGGGGTTAGGGGCGGTTCTGGTGGTTCTGTTGGGGGTAGAGGTGGTTCTGGTGGTACCATAGGTGGGGTTAGGGCTGGTTCTGATGGTACTGGTGGTGCTGTTGGTACCATAGGTGGGGTTAGGGCTGGTTCTGATGGTACTGGTGGTGCTGTTGGTACCATAGGTGGGGTTAGGGCTGGTTCTGGTAGTTCTGGTGTTGTTAGTGGGGGTGGTTCTGTTGGGGGTAGGGCCGGTTCTGGTGGTTCTGTTAGTTCTGTTGGTGGGGTTAGGAGTGGTTCTGGTGGTTCTGGCGGTACCATAGGTGGGGTTAGTGGTGGTTCTGATGGTTCTGTTGCGGGTGGGGGTGGTTCTGGTGGTACCATAGGTGGGATTAGGGCTGGTTCTGATGGTTCTGGTGGGGTTGGTTCTGGCGGTTCTGGTGGTAGGGGTGGTTCTGGTGGTGCTGGTTCTGGTTCTGGTGGTTCTGGTGGTACCATAGATGGGGGTAGGGTCGGTTCTGGTGGTTCTGGTGGTTCTGGTTCTGTTGGTGCTGGTTCTGGTGGTTCTGGTGGTTCTGTTGGTGGTACTGGTGCTGGTTCTGGTGGTTCTGTTGATGCTGTTGCTGCTGGTTCTGGTGGTTCTGGTGCTGGTTCGGGCCGCCATTTTGGGTCATCAAATGAAGGTGGGTCTCCCCATTTTGGGGCCAAATCCCCCAATTTTGGGTCTGAATCCCCCCATTTTGGGGCCGAATCTTCCAATTTTGGGGCCAAATCCCCCCATTTTGGGTCAGAATCCCCCAATTTTGAGGCCAAATCCCCCAATTTTGGGTCCGAATCCCCCCATTTTGAGGTCGAATCCCCCAATTTTGGGTCCGAATCCCCCCATTTTGGGTCTGAATCCACCAATTTTGGGTCCGAATCCCCCAATTTTGGGTCCGAATCCCCCCATTTTGAGGCCGAATCCCCTGATTTTGGGGCCAAATCCCCCCATTTTGGGGTCCCCAATGTTAATTACCCTGACTACCCCGACACCGTTAATTACCCCGATGCCGTTAATTACCCCGACACCATTAATTACCCCGATGCCATTAATTACCCCGATGCCATTAATTACCCCGACGCCGACGAGTTTCCTTACGAGCTCCTCCAGCACCTCTATGTCCGCCCTCCAACCACCCAGCCCCATAAGTTGGGCTCCTCTCCCCCCCAGCCCCATAAGTTGGGGTCTTCTTCTCCCCCCCAGCCCCCCAAGTTGGGCTCCTACCCCACCCAGCCCCATAAGTTGGGCTCCTCTCCCACCCAGCCCCATAAGTTGGGCTCCTCTCCCACCCAGCCCCATAAGTTGGGCTCCTACCCCACCCAGCCCCATAAGTTGGGTTCCTACCCCACCCAGCCCCATAAGTTGGGCTCATCTCCCACCCAGCACCCCAAGTTGGGGTCCTCTCCCACCCAGCCCCCCAAGTTGGGCTCCTACCCCACCCAGCCCCATAAGTTGGGCTCCTACCCCACCCAGCCCCCCAAGTTGGGCTCTTACCCCACCCAGCCCCATAAGTTGGGCTCCTACCCCACCCAGCCCCATAAGTTGGGTTCCTACCCCACCCAACCCCCCAAGTTGGGTTCCTACCCCACCCAGCCCCATAAGTTGGGCTCCTCTCCCACCCAGCCCCATAAGTTGGGTTCCTACCCCACCCAGCCCCATAAGTTGGGCTCCTACCCCACCCAGCCCCATAAGTTGGGTTCCTACCCCACCCAGCCCCATAAGTTGGGCTCATCTCCCACCCAGCACCCCAAGTTGGGGTCCTCTCCCACCCAGCCCCCCAAGTTGGGCTCCTACCCCACCCAGCCCCATAAGTTGGGCTCCTACCCCACCCAGCCCCCCAAGTTGGGCTCTTACCCCACCCAGCCCCATAAGTTGGGCTCCTACCCCACCCAGCCCCATAAGTTGGGTTCCTACCCCACCCAACCCCCCAAGTTGGGTTCCTACCCCACCCAGCCCCATAAGTTGGGCTCCTCTCCCACCCAGCCCCATAAGTTGGACTCATCTCCCACCCAGCCCCATAAGTTGGGCTCCTCTCCCACCCAGCCCCCCAAGTTGGGGTCTTCTGTCACCCAGCCCCACAACATTGACCAACCCAATGATGGCCAACCCTACAATGGCCAACCCAACATTGACCAACCCAACGTTGGCCAACCCAACGTCTACCAACCCAATGATGACTATCCCAATGTCTACCAACCCAATGATGACTATCCCAATGTCTACCAACCCAATGATGGCCACCCCAACTTCTATGACCAACCCAATGGTGACTACCCCAATTTCTATGACCAACCCAACATTGACCAACCCAACATCTACCAACCCAACGATGGCCAACCCAACATCTACCGACCCATCTACCAACCGAACATTGACCAACCCACCATTGACCACCCCAACGTTGACCAACCCATCTACCAACCCAACATTGACCACCCCAATGTTGACCAACCCATCTACCAACCCAACATTGACCACCCCACCACTGACCAACCCATCTACCAACCCAACATCGACCAACCCAACATTGACCAACCCAACTTTGACCAACCCAACATTGACCACCCCAATGTTGACCAACCCAACGTCTACCAACCCAACATTGACCAACCCAACATTGACCAACCCATCTACCAACCCAACATTGACCAACCCAACATCTACCAACCCAACTTTGACCACCCCACCATTGACCACCTCAACGTCTACAACCAACCCAACTTTGACCACCCCACCCCCTTCCACCCCCCCAATGATGCCAACCCCTCCCCCAACCCCAGGCACCGCCACCCCCCCAACCACAGCCCCCCAGCCCCCCCCACCTCCCCCCCGCCCCCGTCCCCCGCCCCATATCTCCGCGAGGAACGAGCTTCGGGCCTGGTGACCTACGTCACAGTGCGCGACCCATGGCCGGCGCTGGTGATCCGCGACATCCGCGACCGCCTGGTTCTCACTTACCCCCACCAGCTTCACCCACTCAAATCCACTCGGTTCTACCTTGTGGTTCTGGCTGGTTCCGACGGCCCGGCTCAAGGTTTGCTGTTCTTTAGGCAGGATCAGGCCCACATCGACCTCTTTGTTTTCTTCTCCGTCTTCTTCTCTTGTTTCTTCCTCTTCTTGGCCCTGTGCGTGTTGCTATGGAAGGCCAAGCAGGGCTGGGACGCCAGGCGGCAGCAGCGCCGCCATCTCCAAGAGATGACCCAAATGGCGTCAAGGCCTTTCGCCACCGTCACCGTTGCCTTCGAGAGGGGGGTGGGGGGGTGGGGGGGGGGCCTTGGGGGGAGCTTTGGGGGTGGGGGTGGGACTGGGGGGGTTATTGGGGGTGGTGGGGCTGGGGGGGTCGGAGCTGGTGGGGCTGGGACTGGTGGGATTGGAGGGATCTTTAGTGGTGGGAATGGGACTATAGGGGTTGGAGGTGGTGGGGCTGGGACTGGTGGGGTTATTGGGGGTGGTGGGGCTGGGGGGGTTGGAGCTGGTGGGGTCTATGGTGGGGCTGGGGCTATTGGGGCTATTGGGGTCGGAGGTGGAGGGGCTGGTGGGGTTGGAGGGATCTTTAGTGGTGGGGTTGGGACTGGTGGGGTTGGAGCTGGTAGGACTGGGGGGAATGGGACTGGGGGGGTCTTTGGTGGTGGGACTATTGGGGTTGGAGGTGGTGGGACTGGTGGGGTTGGTGGGATCTTTGATGCTGGGGCTGGGACTGGTGGGGTTGATGGGGTCCTTGGGAGCTTTGGTGGTGGAAATGGGACTAATGGGACTGTTGGGACTGGTGGTGGTTGGGTTGGTGGCACTGGTGGTGATGGTGATGGGGCTGATATTGGGGGTGAGACTGGTGATACTGGGACTGATAGTGGGACTGGGGTTGGTGGAGCTATTGGGGTTGGAGCTGTCCGTGGTGCTGAATCGGTTGCTGGCGGAGCTGTCCGCGGTGCTGAATCGGTTACGGACGGAACTGTCCGTGGTGCTGAATCTGTCATTGATGGAGCTGTCCGTGGTGCTGAACCCCGAGTTCGTGGCGCCGAACCTGTTGTTGCGGGAGCTGTCCGTGGTCCTGAAACTGGCGGCTGCTGCGCTGTCCGCGGTGCTGAAACGATTTGTAGTGTAGGAGCTGTCCACGGTACTGAAACAGTATGTAGGGTTGGAGCTGACCGTGGTGCTGAAGTTGATGGTTGTGTCGGAGCTGTCCGTGGTGCTGAAGTTGTTGCCGTGGGCGCTGTACGTGGTCCTGAAGTTGTCGGTGTCGGAGCTGTCCGTGGTCCCGAAGCTATCGGTGTAGGAACTGTCCGTGGTGCTGAAGCTTTCACTGTAGGAGCTGTCCGTGGTCCTGAAGCTGTCAGTGTAGGAGCTGTCCGTGGTGCTGGAGCAGTAGGACCCGTTGTAGGTCAATGGCCCCCCAGGGGTCGCACCGGGGGCCCTATGGGGGTGGGGCGGTACATGGGGACCCTCGGGGGGGTCCCACATCGGCGTGGGGTGGGGGTGGGGGTCGGGGTGGGGGCGGTGACGTTGGAACCCACCGAGGACGGGGTGGCTGCGGTGCTGACGGTGCTGGTGCAGCTGCCGGGGGGGGGGGGGGGCGGCCCATAGGGCGGCATTGGGGTCAGCGTTGGTCACTGTGAGGAGGGGGGGGGGGGTGGGGGGCTTTGGGGGCGGAGGGGGAGGGGGGGGAGGGGGCAAAACGTTGCGTTGATGGGAATAAAGTGATAAAGAGAATGGAGTGATGTGATTGGAGGGATATGGGGCGACATGGGACCCATAGAGACCCATAGGAACCCATAGAGACCCATAGACCCCATGGAGACCCATAGGGACCCCATAGAGACCCACAGAGAGACCCATATACAAATATAGGGACCCTATAGAGAGACCCTATAGAGAGACCCCATAGAGATCCCATAGGAGGTGGTGTAGGGCAATGGAGAGACCCCATAGAAACCCATAGAAACCCATAGAGAGACCCATATTGACCCATAGACAAATATAGGGACCCTATAGAGAGACCCATTGAGAGACCCCACAGGGAGACCAAAGACCAACAGAGAGACCCCATAAGGAGATCCCATAGAGACCCCATAGAGACCCATAGAGACCCATAGACCCCATGGAGACCCATAGGGACCCCATAGAGACCCATAGAGAGACCCATAGAGAGACCCATATTGACCCATAGAGACCCCATAGACAGTCCCCATAGACAGACCCCATAGAGACACCATAGAGAGACCCACAGAGACACCATAGACCAGTAGACCCAATAGAGACCCATAGACACCACAGAGACCCATAGAGACCCATAGGGAGACCCATAGAGAGACCCATAGAGACCCCATAGACAGACCCCATAGAGAAACCCATAGAGTCCCATAGAGACCCCATTGAGAGACCCCATAGGGAGATCCAATAGAGAGACCCCATAAGGAGATCCCATAGAGACCCCATAGAAACCCATAGAGACCCATAGACCCTATGGAGACCCATAGGGACCCATAGAGACCCATAGACCCCATAGAGACCCATAAGGAGACCCATAGAGACCCATAGACCCTATGGAGACCAATAGAGACCCATAGGGAGACCCATAGGCCCATTGAGAGACCCCATAGGAAGACCAAAGACCAATAGAGGGACCCCATAGAGGACCTATAGGGGGACCCCAAAGAGTCCCATAGAGAGACCCCATAGAGAAACCCATAGAGACCCCATAGACAGACCCCATAGAGAAACCCATAGAGTCCCATAGAGAGACCCCATAGGGAGACCAAAGACCAATAGGGGGACCCCATAAGGAGATCCCATAGAGACCCCATAGAAACATATAGAGACCCATAGACCCCATGGAGACCCATAGGGACCCCATAGAGACCCATAGAGAGACCCATAGACAAATACAGGGACCCTATAGAGAGACCCTATAGAGAGACCCCATAGAGATCCCATAGGAGGTGGTGTAGGGCAATGGAGAGACCCCATAGAAACCCATAGAGAGACCCATATTGACCCATAGAGTCCCATAGAGAGACCCATAGAGACCCCATAGACAGACCCCATAGAGAGGCCCATAGAGAAACCCATAGAGACACCATAGACCAGTAGACCCAATAGAGACCCATAGACACCACAGAGACCCATAGAGACCCCATAGAAACCCATAGAGACCCATAGACCACATGGAGACCCATAGGGACCCCATAGAGACCCATAGGGAGACCCACAGACCCATTGAGAGACCCCATAGGGAGACCAAAGACCAATAGAGAGACCCCATAAGGAGATCCCATAGAGACCCCATAGAAACCCATAGAGACCCATAGACCCCATGGAGACCCATAGGGACCCCATAGAGACCCATAGACCCCATAGAGACCCATAGGGACCCCATAGAGACCCATAGAGAGACCCATAGACAAATATAGGGACCCTATAGAGAGACCCCATAGAAACCCATAGAGAGACCCATATTGACCCATAGAGTCCCATAGAGAGACCCATAGAGACCCCATAGACAGACCCCATAGAGAGACCCATAGAGAGACCCACAGAGACACCATAGACCAGTAAACCCAATAGAGACCCATAGACACCACAGAGACCCATAGAGACCCCATAGACAGACCCCATAGAGACCCATAGACCCCATGGAGACCCATAGAGACCCATAGGGACCCATAGGGACATATAGAGACCCCATAGACCCCATAGAGACCCATAGGGAGACCCATAGACCCATTGAGAGACCCCATAGGGAGACCAAAGACCAATAGAGAGACCCCATAGAGGACCTATAGGGGAACCCCATAGAGAGAGCCCATCAAGTGACTCATAGGCCCATAGAGACCCATAGAAACACATAGGGACCCCATAGAGTCCCATAGAGAGACCCCATAGAGAGACCCATAGAGACCCCATAGACAGACCCCATAGACAGACCCCATAGAGACCCCATAGACAGACCCCATAGAGACCCCATAGACAGACCCCATAGACAGACCCCATAGAGAGACCCATAGAGAGACCCACAGAGACACCATAGACCAGTAAACCCAATAGAGACCCATAGACACCACAGAGACCCATAGAGACCCATAGGGAGACCCATAGAGAGACCCATAGAGACCCCATAAACAGACCCCATAGAGAAACCCATAGAGTCCCATAGAAAGACCCATAGACCCCATGGAGACCCATAGGGACCCCATAGAGACCCATAGGGAGACCCATAGACCCATATAGAGACCCCATAGGGAGATCCCATAGAGACCCCATAGAAACCCATAGAGATCCATAGACCCCATGGAGACCCATAGGGACCCCATAGAGACCCATAGAGAGACCCATAGACAAATACAGGGACCCTATAGGGAGACCCTATAGAGAGACCCCATAGAGAGACCCCATAGAGCCCCATAGAGATCCCATAGAGACCCATAGAGCTCCACTGAGACCCCGTGGAGCCCCACAGAGCCCCAGAGAGCCTCATAGACACCCCATATAAACCCCATAGAGCCCCATAGACACCCCATAGAGACCCATAGAGACCCACTGTTGCCCCATAAGGACCCATAGAGCCCCATATAGCCCCATAGACCCCCATAGAGCCCCATAGAGACCCATAGAGACCCATTGTTGCCCCATAAAGACCCATAGAGCTCCAAATAGTCCCATAGCTGCCCCATAGAGACCCATTGTTGCCCCATAAAGACCCATAGAGCCCCATATAGCCCCATATAGCCCCATAGACCCCCATATAGCCCCATAGCTACCCCATAGAGACCCCATAGAGACCCATTGTTGCCCCATAAGGACCCATAGACCCCCATAGAGCCCCATATAGCCCCATAGATGCCCCATAGAGACCCCATAGAGTCCCATATCTGCTCCATAGAGCCCCATTGTTGCCCCATAAAGACCCATAGAGCCCCATAGAGACCCCATAGAGTCCCATATCTGCCCCATAGAGCCCCATATAGCCCCCATAGCTGCCCCATAGAGACCCCATAGGGTCCCATATCTGCTCCATAGAGCCCCATTGTTGCCCCATAAAGACCCATAGAGCCCCATAGAGCCCCATAGAGACCCATAGAGACCCATAGAGACTCATTGTAGCCCCATAAAGACCCATAGGGAGACCCATTGTTGCCCCATAAGGACCCATAGACCCCTATAGACCCCCATAGAGCCTCATATAGCCCCATAGATGCCCCATAGATGCCCCATAGAGACCCCATAGAGTCCCATATCTGCTCCATAGAGCCCCATTGTTGCCCCATAAAGACCCATAGAGCCCCATAGACCCCCATAGACCCATAGAAACCCATTGTAGCCCCATAAAGACCCATAGAGAGACCCATTGTTGCCCCATAAGGACCCATAGAGCCCCATAGACCCCCATAGAGCCCCATAAAGCCCCATAGAGCCCCATATAGCCCCCATAGCTGCCCCATAGAGACCCCATAGGGTCCCATATCTGCCCCATAGAGCCCCATAGACCCCCATAGAGCCCCATAGAGACCCATTGTTGCCCCATAAGGACCCATAGACCCCCATAGACCCCCATAGAGCCCCATAGAGCCCTATAGCTGCCCCATAGAGACCCCATAGAGTTCCATTGTTGCCCCATAGAGCCCCATAGAGCCCCATTGTTGTCCCATAGAGCCCCATAGAACCCCATAGAGCCCCATAGAGCCCCATAGATCCCAAAGAGCCTCATAGACACCCCATAGAGCCCCATAGAGACCCATTGTTGACCCATAAAGACCCATATAGCCCCATAGCTGCCCCATAGAGCCCCATATAGCCCCATAGACCCCCATAGAGCCCCATATCTGCCCCATAGAGACCCCATAGAGTCTCATATCTGCCCCATAGAGACCCCATAGACCCCCAAAGAGCCCCATATAGCCCCATAGCTGCCCCATAGAGACCCCATAGACCCCCATAGACCCCCATATAGCCCCATAGCTGCCCCATAGAGACCCCATAGACCCCCATAGAGCCCCATAAAGCCCCATAGAGCCCCATAGCTGCCCCATAGAGACCCCATAGACACCTATAGAGCCCCATATAGCCCCATAGCTGCCCCATATAGACCCCATAGAGCCCCATAGAGCCCCATAACTGCCCCATAGAGACCCCATAGACCCCCATAGACCCCCATATAGCCCCATAGCTGCCCCATAGAGACCCCATAGACCCCCATAGAGCCCCATAGAGCCCCATAGCTGCCCCATAGAGACCCCATAGAGTCCCATATCTGCCCCATAAAGACCCATAGAGCCCCATAGCTGCCCCATAGAGACCCCATAGAGTCCCATATCTGCCCCATAAAGACCCATAGAGCCCCATAGCTTCCCCATAGAGCCCCATATAGCCCCATAGACCCCCATAGAGCCCCATATAGCCCCATAGCTGCCCCATATAGACCCCGTAGACCCCCATAGAGCCCCATATAGCCCCATAGCTGCCCCATAGACCCCCATAGAGCCCTATAGAGACCCATAGAGACCCCATAGAGTTCCATTGTTGCCCCATAGAGCCCCATAGAGCCCCATTGTTGCCCCATAGAGCCCCAGAGACCCCCATAGAGACCCATAGAGACCCATAGAGAGCCATTGTTGCCCCATAAAGACCCATAGAGCCCCATATAGCCCCATAGAGCCCCATAAAGCCCCATAGCTGCCCCATAGAGCCCCATATAGCCCCATAGCTGCCCCATATAGACCCCATAGAGCCCCATAGAGCCCCATATAGCCCCATAGCTGCCCCATATAGACCCCATAGAGCCCCATAGAGCCCCATATAGCCCCATAGCTGCCCCATAGAGACCCCATAGATCCCCATAGATCCCCATATAGCCCCATAGCTGCCCCATAGAGACCCCATAGAGCCCCATAGAGCCCCATAGAGCCCCATAAAGCCCCATAGAGCCCCATATCTGCCCCATAGAGCCCCATATAGCCCCATAGCTGCCCCATAGAGACCCCATAGACCCCCATAGACCCCCATATAGCCCCATAGCTGCCCCATAGAGACCCCATAGACCCCCATAGACCCCCATATAGCCCCATATCTGCCCCATAGAGACCCCATAGACCCCCATAGAGACCCATATAGCCCCATAGCTGCCCCATAGAGACCCCATAGAGTCCCATATCTGCCCCATAAAGCCCCATAGAGCCCCATAGCTGCCCCATAGAGCCCCATATAGCCCCATAGCTGCCCCATATAGACCCCATAGAGCCCCATAGAGCCCCATATAGCCCCATAGCTGCCCCATATAGACCCCATAGACCCCCATAGACCCCCATATAGCCCCATAGCTGCCCCATAGCTGCCCCATAGAGCTCCATAGAGACCCATAGAGCCCCATATCTGCCCCATAGAGACCCCATAGAGTCCCATATCTGCACCATAAAGACCCATAGAGCCCCATAGCTGCCCCATAGAGCCCCATATAGCCCCATAGACCCCCATAGAGCCCCATAAAGCCCCATAAAGCCCCATAGAGCCCCATATAGCCCCATAGCTGCCCCATAGAGACCCCATAGACCCCCATAGACCCCCATATAGCGCCATAGCTGTCCCATAGAGACCCCATAGACCCCCATAGACCCCCATAGAGCCCCATAGCTGCCCCATAGAGACCCCATAGACCCCCATAGAGCCCCATATAGCCCCATAGCTGCCCCATAGAGACCCCATAGACCCCCATAGACCCCCATATAGCTCCATAGCTGTCCCATATAGACCCCATAGAGTCCCATATCTGCCCCATAAAGACCCATAGAGCCCCATAGCTGCCCCATAGAGACCCCATAGAGTCCCATATCTGCCCCATAAAGACCCATAGAGCCCCATAGCTGCCCCATAGAGACCCCATAGAGTCCCATATCTGCCCCATAAAGACCCATAGAGCCCCATAGCTGCCCCATAGAGCCCCATATAGCCCCATAGACCCCCATAGAGCCCCATAGCTGCCCCATAGAGACCCATAGAGACCCATTGTTGCCCCATAAAGACCCATAGAGCCCCATAGAGCCCCATAGAGACCCCATAGAGCCCCATATAGCCCCATAGCTGCCCCATATAGACCCCATAGAGCCCCATAGAGCCCCATAAAGCCCCATAGAGCCCCATAGCTGCCCCATAGAGACCCCATAGACACCTATAGAGCCCCATATAGCCCCATAGCTGCCCCATAGAGCCCCATAGAGACCCATTGTTGCCCCATAAAGACCCATAGAGCCCCATAGAGCCCTATAGACCCCCATAGAGCCCCATATAGCCCCATAGCTGCCCCATATAGACCCCATAGAGCCCCATAGAGCCCCATAGCTGCCCCATAGAGCCCCATATAGCCCCATAGCTGCCCCATATAGACCCCATAGAGCCCCATAGAGCCCCATAGCTGCCCCATAGAGACCCCATAGACCCCCATAGACCCCCATAGAGCCCCATAGCTGCCCCATAGAGACCCCATAGACCCCCATAGAGCCCCATAGAGCCCCATAGCTGCCCCATAGAGACCCCATAGACCCCCATAGAGACCCATAGAGCCCCATAGAGAAACTCTATTGACTCTATTTTATTGCTATAACCGGAAGGGGCGGGGTTAATGCTCAGATGTGGGCGGGGCCACGAAGCCACGCCCCTCCCGGGGGCGGAGCTTATTGGCTTTAGGCTTTTCCTTCTCCTCTTCCCATTGGTCAACCCGGGGCGTTCCCCTTTGTTCTGCGTTCTGATTGGACGCCGCTTTGCCTCGGAGGATGTCAATCACCTGGGAGGGTTACAATCCTTCCCATCACTAAAATCGCTGCTTTTCACCCCAAAACAACGTTGCAACCAAAAGGCCCCATTGCAGCCCCATAACACCACGTTGCACCCCAAAACCCCACGTGATCCAACCCCCCCCACCGTCCCTCCCCTCCCCCAAAGCCACAACCCCAAAGAACCCAAAACTTTTGCATTTCACCCCAAAATCCTCCCAGACAAAAAGCCCCGTTGCAAGCCCAAAATGCACCTTTTTCACCCCAAACCTATTGCACTTTAATGCTCCCCATCCCCTCCAAACCCCACCGCAGTCACGTTTGCCCACCCCCTCAAACTTTTGCAATTGACCCCAAAATCCTCCCTGACAAAAAGCCCCATTGCAAGCCCAAAATGCACCTTTTTCATCCCAAACCTTTTGCACTTGAATGCTCCTCACCCCCTCCAACCACCATCCCCAACACGTCCCTCCAGCACCCCAAATTTTTGCATTTCACCCCAAAATCCTCCCTGACAAAAAGCCCCATTGCATGCCCAAAATGCACCTTTTTCACCCCAAACCTATTGCACTTTAATGCTCCCCATCCCCTCCAAACCCCACCGCAGTCATGTTTGCCCACCCCCTCAAACTTTTGCAATTGACCCCAAAATCCTCCCCCACAAAAATCCCCATTGCAAGCCCAAATTTGACCTTTTTCATCCCAAACCTTTTGCACTTTAATGCTCCTTACCCCCTCCAACGACCACCCCCAACACGTCCCTCCAGCACTCAAAACTTTTGCATTTCACCCCAAAATCCTCCCAGACAAAAAGCCCCATTGCATGCCCAAAACTGACCTTTTTCATCCCAAACCTTTTGCACTTTAATGCTCCTCACCCTCCCCAACTCCCACCCTCAACATGTCCCTACAGCACCCAAAACTTTTGCATTTCACCCCAAAATCCTCCCTGACAAAAAGCCCCATTGCAAGCCCAAAATGCACCTTTTTCACCCAAAACCTTTTGCACTTTAATGCTCCTCACCCCCTCCAACCACCACCCCCAACACGTCCCTCCAGCACTCAAAACTTTTGCATTTCACCCCAAAATCCTCCTAGACAAAAAGCCCCATTGCATGCCCAAAATGCACCTTTTTCACCCAAAACCTTTTGCACTTTAATGCTCCTCACCCCCTCCAATGACCACCCGAGTCACATTCACCCACCCCCCCAAACTTTTGCATTTCACCCCAAAATCCTCCCTGACAAAAAGCCCCATTGCATGCCCAAAATGCACCTTTTTCATCCCAAACCTTTTGCACTTGAATGCTCCTCACCCCCTCCAACCACCACCCCCAACACGTCCCTCCAGCACCCCAAACTTTTGCATTTCACCCCAAAATCCTCCCAGACAAAAAACCCCGTTGCAAACCCAAAATTGGCCTTTTTCATCCCAAACCTTTTGCACTTTAATGCTCCCCACCCCCTCCAAACCCCACCGCAGTCACGTTTGCCCACCCCCTCAAACTTTTGCAATTGACCCCAAAATCCTCCCCCACAAAAAACCCCATTGCAAGCCTAAAATGCACCTTTTTCATCCCAAACCTTTTGCACTTGAATGCTCCTCACCCCCTCCAACCACCACCCCCAACATGTCCCTCCAGCACCCCAAACTTTTGCATTTCACCCCAAAATCCTCCCCAACAAAAATCCCCATTGCATGCCCAAAATGCACCTTTTTCACCCAAACCCTTTTGCACTTTAAAGCTTCTCACCCCCTCCAACCACCACCCCCAACACGTCCCTCCAGCACCCCAAACTTTTGCATTTCACCCCAAAATCCTCCCTGACAAAAAGCCCCATTGCAAGCCCAAAATTGACCTTTTTCATCCCAAACCTTTTGCACTTTAATGCTCCTCACCCCCTCCAACCACCACCCCCAACATGTCCCTCCAGCACCCCAAACTTTTGCATTTCACCCCAAAATCCTCCCTGACAAAAAGCTCCATTGCAAGCCCAAAATGCACCTTTTTCACCCCAAACCTATTGCACTTTAATGCTCCCTACCCCCTCCAAACCCCACCGCAGTCGTGTTTGCCCACCCCCTCAAACTTTTGCATTTGACCCCAAAATCCTCCCCCACAAAAATCCCCATTGCAAGCCTAAAATGCACCTTTTTCATCCCAAACCTTTTGCACTTGAATGCTCCTCACCCCCTCCAACCACCACCCCCAACACGTCCCTCCAGCACCCCAAACTTTTGCATTTCACCCCAAAATCCTCCCTGACAAAAAGCCCCATTGCAAGCCCAAAATGCACCTTTTTCACCCCAAACCTCTTGCACTTTAATGCTCCCCATCCCCCCCAAACCCCACCGCAGTCACGTTTGCCCACCCCCTCAAACTTTTGCAATTGACCCCAAAATCCTCCCCAACAAAAATCCCCATTGCATGCCCAAAATGCACCTTTTTCACCCAAAACCTTTTGCACTTTAATGCTCCTCACCCCCTCCAACCACCACCCACAACACGTCCCTCCAGCACCCCAAACTTTTGCATTTCACCCCAAAATCCTCCCCCACAAAAAGCCCCATTGCAAGCCCAAAATTGGCCTTTTTCACCCCAAACCTCTTGCACTTTAATGCTCCCCACCCCCTCCAAACCCCACCGCAGTCACGTTTGCCCACCCCCTCAAACTTTTGCATTTGACCCCAAAATCCTCCCTGACAAAAAGCCCCATTGCAAGCCCAAAATGCACCTTTTTCACACAAAACCTTTTGCACTTTAATGCTCCTTACCCCCTCCAACGACCACCCCCAACATGTCCCTCCAGCACTCAAAACTTTTGCATTTCACCCCAAAATCCTCCCTGACAAAAAGCCCAATTGCAAGCCTAAAATGCACCTTTTTCACCCAAAACCTTTTGCACTTTAATGCTCCTTACCCCCTCCAACCACCACCCCCAACACGTCCCTCCAGCACCCCAAACTTTTGCAATTGACCCCAAAATCCTCCCTGACAAAAAGCCCCATTGCAAGCCCAAAATGCACCTTTTTCACCCCAAAACTCTTGCACTTTAATGCTCCCCACCCCCTCCAAACTCCACCGCAGTCATGTTTGCCCACCCCCTCAAACTTTTGCATTTGACCCCAAAATCCTCCCTGACAAAAAGCCCCATTGCAAGCCCAAAATGCACCTTTTTCACACAAAACCTTTTGCACTTTAATGCTCCTTACCCCCTCCAACGACCACCCCCAACATGTCCCTCCAGCACTCAAAACTTTTGCATTTCACCCCAAAATCCTCCCTGACAAAAAGCCCAATTGCAAGCCTAAAATGCACCTTTTTCACCCAAAACCTTTTGCACTTTAATGCTCCTTACCCCCTCCAACCACCACCCCCAACACGTCCCTCCAGCACCCCAAACTTTTGCAATTGACCCCAAAATCCTCCCTGACAAAAAGCCCCATTGCAAGCCCAAAATGCACCTTTTTCACCCCAAAACTCTTGCACTTTAATGCTCCCCACCCCCTCCAAACTCCACCGCAGTCATGTTTGCCCACCCCCTCAAACTTTTGCAATTGACCCCAAAATCCTCCCTGACAAAAAGCCCCATTGCAAGCCTAAAATGCACCTTTTTCACCCAAAACCTTTTGCACTTTAATGCTCCTCACCCCCTCCAACCACCACCCCCAACACGTCCCTCCAGCACCCCAAACTTTTGCATTTCACCCCAAAATCCTCCCTGACAAAAAGCCCCATTGCAAGCCCAAAATTGGCCTTTTTCACCCCAAACCTCTTGTACTTTAATGCTCCCCATCTCCCCCAAACCCCACCGCAGTCACGTTTGACCACCCCCTCAAACTTTTGCATTTGACCCCAAAATCCTCCCCCACAAAAATCCCCATTGCAAGCCCAAAATTGACCTTTTTCATCCCAAACCTTTTGCACTTTAATGCTCCTCACCCCCTCCAACCACCACCCCCAACATGTCCCTCCAGCACCCCAAACTTTTGCATTTCACCCCAAAATCCTCCCCCACAAAAAGCCCCATTGCAAGCCCAAAATTGACCTTTTTCATCCCAAACCTTTTGCACTTTAATGCTCCCCACCTCCACCAACCATCACCCAAGTCACATTCACCCACCCCCCCAAACTTTTGCATTTCACCCCAAAATCCTCCCCCACAAAAAGCCCCATTGCATGCCCAAAATGCACCTTTTTCACCCAAAACCTTTTGCACTTTAATGCTCCTCACCCCCTCCAACCACCATCCCCAACACGTCCCTCCAGCACCCCAAACTTTTGCATTTCACCCCAAAATCCTCCCAGACAAAAAGCCCCGTTGCAAGCCCAAAATTGGCCTTTTTCATCCCAAACCTTTTGCACTTGAATGCTCCCCACCCCCTCCAAACCCCACCGCAGCCATGTTTGCCCACCCCCTCAAACTTTTGCAATTGACCCCAAAATCCTCCCTGACAAAAAGCCCCATTGCAAGCCTAAAATGCAACTTTTTCACCCAAAACCTTTTGCACTTTAATGCTCCTCACCCCCTCCAACCACCACCCCCAACACGTCCCTCCAGCACCCCAAACTTTTGCATTTTACCCCAAAATCCTCCCCCACAAAAAGCCCCATTGCATGCCCAAAATTGACCTTTTTCATCCCAAACCTTTTGCACTTTAATGCTCCCCACCCCTTCCAACGACCACCCAAGTCACATTCACCCACCCCCCCAAACTTTTGCATTTCACCCTAAAATCCTCCCCCACAAAAAGCCCCATTGCATGCCCAAAATGCACCTTTTTCACCCAAAACCTTTTGCACTTTAATGCTCCTCACGCCCTCCAACCATCACCCCCAACATGTCCCTCCAGCACCCAAAACTTTTGCATTTCACCCCAAAATCCCCCCCCGCATTTCCCCCCATTGCATCCCCCTCGAACCCTGTAGCACCCCCGCTCCTTTTGCATCCCCTCCCCCTCCCCTTCCCCTTCTTTCTGCTACACCCCCACCCCCTCAGACCCCAAAACTTTTGCAATATACCCCAAAATCCCCACACACAAAAAGCCCCGTTGCATCCCCCTCGAACCCCGCAGCACCCCCGCTCCTTTTGCATCCCCTCCCCCTCCCCATCCCCTTCCTTCCCCCACCCCATCCCTGCCCCAGCCCCCTTAACTTTTGCATTTCACCCCAAAATCCCCCCCCCACATTTCCCCCCATTGCATCCCCATCGAACCCCGTAGCACCCCCAACCCTTTTGCACTTTAATGCTCCCCACCCCCCCCAAACCCCTATCCCCCCCCCATCCCCCCACCCTTCATAACTTTTGCTTTTCACCCCAAAATCCCCCCCCACATTTCCCCCCATTGCATCCCCATCGAACCCCGCAGCACCCCTGCTCCTTTTGCATCCCCTTCCCCTCCCCTTCCCCTTCCTTCCCAAACCCCTACCCACCTCCCATCCCCCATAACTTTTGCAATTTACCCCAAAATCCCCCCCACATTTCCCCCCATTGCATCCCAGTCGAACCCCGCAGCACCCCCGCTCCTTTTGCATCCCCTCCCCCTCCCCTTTCTCTTCCTCCCCCTCCACCCCCACATTCCCACCCCCCCTAACTTTTGCATTTTACCCCAAAATCCTCCCCCACATTTCCCCCTGTTGCATGCCCAAAATTCACCTTTTCCCCCCCAAACCTTTTGCACATTAATGCTCCCCACCCTCCCCAACCCCCATCCCTTCTACACCCCTCCAGCACCTCAAACTTTTGCATTTCACCCCAAAATCCTCCCCAACAAAAAGCCCCATTGCATCCCCATCGAACCCCGCAGCACCCCCGCTCCTTTTGCATCCCCTCCCCCTCCCCTTCCCCTTCTTTCTTCTACACCCCCACCCCCCCAGACCCCAAAACTTTTGCAATATACCCCATTATCCCCCCACACAAAAAGCCCCGTTGCATCTCCATCGAACCCCACAGCACCCCCGCTCCTTTTGCACATTAATGCTCCCCAACCCCCACGACTCCCACCCACTCCACGTCTCCCTTGCACCCAAAACTTTTGCATTTTACCCCAAAATCCCCCCCCACATTTCCCCCCATTGCATCCCCCTCGAACCCCGCAGCACCCCCGCTCCTTTTGAATCCCCTCCCCCTCCCCATCCCCTTCCTTCCCCCACCCCATCCCTGCCCCAGCCCCCCTAATTTTTGCATTTTACCCCAAAATCCTCCCCCACATTTTCCCCTGTTGCATGCCCAAAATTCACTTTTTCCACCCCAAACCATTTGCACATTAATGCTCCCCACCCCCCATAACCCTCATCCTTTCTACACCCCTCCAGCACCCAACACTTTTGCATTTTACCCCAAAATCCCCCCCCCACATTTCCCCCCATTGCATCCCAGTCGAACCCCGCAGCACCCCCGCTCCTTTTGCATCCCCTCCCCCTCCCCTTCCCCTTCTTTCTGCTACACCCCCACCATCCCAGACCCCAAAACTTTTGCAATTTACCCCAAAATCCCCCCCCACATTTCCCCCCATTGCACCCCCCTCGAACCCCGCAGCACCCCCGCTCCTTTTGCATCCCCTCCCCCTCCCCTTCCCCTCCCTTCCCCCCACTCCCCATTACCCCCCCACCCCCCCCACCTGCCGGTTGCTCGCCAACGCCAGCGCGGTCTCGTGGTGGTTGTTGCGCAGCCCCAGGTCGGCCCCGTTGCGCAGGAGGAGCCGCAGCGCCCCCACGAGGCCGCGTCCCGCAGCTGCGTGCAGCGCCGTGCAGCCGGAGTACGACTGAGCGTTCACTGCGGCACCGTGCTGCGTGGGGGGCAATGGGGTTAATGGGGTCAATGGGGTTAATGGGGGCAATGGGAGTCAATGGGGGTCAATGGGAGTCAATGGGGGGACTGGGAGTCAGTGGGGGTCTATGGGGGTCAATGGAGGTCTATGGGGGGCAGTGGGGTCTATGGGGGTCAATGGAGGTCTATGAGGGTCAATGGAGGTCTATGGGGGGCAATGGAGGTCTATGGGGGTCTATGGGGGTCAATGGAGGTCTATGGGGGGCAGTGGGGTCTATGGGGGTCAATGGAGGTCTATGAGGGTCAATGGAGGTCTATGGGGGGCAATGGAGGTCTATGGAGGGCAATGGGGTCAATAGGGGGCAGTGGGGGGCAATGGGGGTCAGTGGGGTCAATGGGGGGGACTGGGAGTCAGTGGGAGTCAATGGGGGCAATGGGGGTCAATGGGGGGCAGTGGGTGTCAATGGGGGTCAATGGGAGTCAATGGGGTCAATGGGAGTCAATGGGAGTCAGTGGGGGTCAGTGGTGGGCAATGGGGTTAATGGGGGTCAGTAGGGGGCAATGGAGGTTAATGGGGGGCAATGGGGTCAATGGGGGACAATAGGGGACAATAGAGGACAATGGGGGTCAATGGGAGGCAATGGGGGTCAATGGGGGGGAGTGGGGGGCAATGGGGTTAATGGGGGGCAATGGGGGACAATGGGGGTCAATTGGAGTCAATGGGGGTCAATTCGGGCCAATGGGAATCAATGGGGGGGAGTGGGGGGCAATGGGGGTCAATGGGGTCAATGGAGGTTAATGGGGGTCAATGGGGCTCAATGGGGGTCAATGGGGTCAATGGGGGACAATGGGGGGGCAATGGGAGGCAATGGGGGTCAATGGGAGTCAATGAGAGTCAATTGGGATCAGTGGGAGTCAGTGGGGGAGAGTGGGAGGCAATGGGGGTCAATGGGGGTCAATGGGAGGCAATGGGGGGCAGTGGGGGGCAATGGGAGTCAATGGGAGTCAATGGGGGTCAGTGGGGGTCAATGGGGGGCAATGGGGGTCAATATGGTTAATGGGGGAGCAGCGCCGTGCAGCCGGAGTATGACTGGGCGTTCACTGCAGCACCGTGCTGCATGGGGGGCAATGGGGGGCAATGGGGTCAATGGGGGTCAGTGGGGGTCAATGGGGGCAATGGGGGGCAGTGGGGTCTATGGGGGGCAATGGGGTCAATAGGGGGCAGTGGGGGGCAATGGGGGTCAGTGGGGTCAATGGGGGGGACTGGGAGTCAGTGGGAGTCAATGGGAGTCAATGGGGGTCAATGGGGGTCTATGGGGGTCAATGGGGGTCAATATGGTTAATAGGGGTGCAGCGCCGTGCAGCCGGAGTACGACTGCGCGTTCACTGCGGCACCGTGCTGCGTGGGGGGCAATGGGGTTAATGGGGGTCTATGGGGGTCAGTGAGGGTCTATGGGGGTCAATGGAGGTCTCTGGGAGGCAATGGGGGACAATGGGGGTCAATGGGGGTCAATGGAAGTCAATGGGGGTCAATGGGAGTCAGTGGGGGTCAATGGGGGTCAATGGGGTTAATGGGGGTTAATGGGGGTCAATGGGGGTCAATGGAGGTCAGTGGGGGCAATGAGGGTTAATGGGGGTCAATGGGAGGCAATGGGGGGCAATGGGGGGGAGTGGGAGGCAGTGGGGATCATTGGGGGTAAATGGGGGTCAGTGGGAGTCAATGGGGGGGACTGGGAGTCAGTGGGAGGCAATGGGGTGAATGGAGGTCAGTGGGGGGCAATGAGGTCAATGAGGGTCAATGGGGGTCAATAGGGGTCAGTGGGAGTCATTGGGGGTCAATGGGGGGCAGTGGGGGCAATGGGGGTCAATGGGGGGCAGTGGGGGAGAGTGGGAGGCAATGGGGGTCAATGGGGTGCAATGGGAGTTAATGGGGGGCAATGGGGTCAGTGGGGGGGACTGGGGGCAATGGGAGCCAATGGGGGTCAATGGGGGAGAGTGGGAGGCAATGGGGATCAATGGGGGTTAATGGGGGTCAATGGGGGGGAGTGGGAGGCAATGGGGGGCAATGGGGGGAAATGGGGGTCAATAGAAATCAGTGAGGGTCTATGGGGGTCAATGGGGGGCAGTATGGGGGAGTGGGGGTCAGTGGGAGTCAATGGGGGGGACTGGAAGTCAATGGGGTCAATGGGGGGGGGTCAATGAGATCAATGGGGGGCAATGGGGGGCAATAGGGGACAATGGGGGTCAATGGGGGGGAGTGGGGGGCAATGGGGGTTAATGGGGTCAATTTGGGTCAATGGGGGTCAATGCGGGGCAATGGAGGTCAATGGGGGTCAGTGGGGGTCAATGGGGGTCAATGGGGGTCAATGGGGGGGAGTGGGAGGCATTGGGGGTCAGTGGGGGTCAATGGGGTCAATGGGGGTCTATAGGGGTCAATGGGGGGGAGTGGGAGGCAATGGGGGTCAGTGGGGGTCAATGGGGTCAATGGGGGTCAATGGGGGTCAATGGGGGTCAGTGGGGGTCAATGGGGTCAATGGGGGTCTATAGGGGTCAATGGGGGGAGTGGGAGGCAATGGGGGTCAGTGGGGGTCAATGGGGTCAATGGGGGTCAATGGGGGTCAATGGGGGTCAGTGGGGGGCAATGGGGGTCAATGGGAGTCAATGGGGGTCAGTGGGAGCCAATGGGGGTCAGTGGGGGAGAGTGGGAGGCAATGGGGGTCAATGGGGGTCAATGGGGGGGACTGGGGGTCAATGGGGGTCAATGGGGGTCAGTGAGGTCAACGGGGGGGACTGGGAGTCAGTGGGGGGTCAATGGGTGTCAATGGGGGGCAATGGGGTCAGTGGGAGTCAATGGGGGGGACTGGGAGTCAATGGGAGTCAATGGAGGTCAATGGGGGGCAATGGGGTCAGTGGGGGGGACTGGGAGTCAATGGGGATCAATGGGTGTCAATGGGGGTCAGTGGGGGGTAGTAAGGGGCAATGGAGAGGCAATGGGGTTAATGGGGGTCAGTAGGGGGCAATGGGGGGGAGTGGGGTCAGTGAGGGTCTATGGGGGTCAATGGAGGTCTATGGGGGGACTGGGGGTCAATGGGAGTCAATGGGAGTCAATTGGGGTCAGTGGGAGTCAGTGGGGGGGAGTGGGAGGGAATGGGGTCAGTGGGGGGCAATGGGGGGCAATGGGGGCAATGGGGGGAAGTGGGGGTCTATGGGGGTCTATGGGGGTCAGTGGGGGGCAATGGGGGTCAATGGGAGTCAATGGGAGTCAATGGGGGTCAGTGGGGGTCAATGGGGGTCAATGGGGGTCAATGGGGGTCAATATGGTTAATGGGGGAGCAGCGCCGTGCAGCCGGAGTATGACTGGGCGTTCACTGCAGCACCGTGCTGCATGGGGGGCAGTGGGGTCAATAGGGGGCAGTGGGGGGCAATGGGGGTCAGTGGGGGGCAGTATGGGGGAGTGGGGGTCAGTGGGGGTCAATGGGGGTCAATAGGGGACAATGGGGGTCAGTGGGGGGGACTGGAAGTCAATGGGTGTCAATGGGGGTCAATGGGGGGGAGTGGGAGGCAATGGGGGTCAATTGGGGTCAATGGGGGACAATAGGGGACAATAGAGGACAATGGGGGTCAATGGGAGGCAATGGGGGTCAATGGGGGGGAGTGGGGGGCAATGGGGGTCAATGGGGGTCAATGGGGGAGAGTGGGGGGCAATGGGGGTCAATGGGAGTCAATGGGGGTCAGTGGGAGCCAATGGGGGTCAATGGGGGAGAGTGGGAGGCAATGGGGGTCAATGGGGTGCAATGGGAGTTAATGGGGGGCAATGGGGTCAGTGGGGGGGACTGGGGGCAATGGGGGTCAATGGGGGAGAGTGGGAGGCAATGGGGATCAATGGGGGTTAATGGGGGTCAATGGGGGGGAGTGGGAGTCAATGGGGGGCAATGGGGGGCAATGGGGGGTCAATAGGGGGCAATGGGGGTCAATGGGGGTCTATGGGGGGCAATGGGGGTCAATAGGGGGCAATGGGGGTCAATGAGGGTCAATGGGGGTCTATGGGGGTCAATATGGTTAATGGGGGTGCAGCGCCGTGCAGCCAGAGTACGACTGAGCGTTCACTGCAGCACCGTGCTGCGTGGGGGCAATGGGGGGCAGGGGGGTCAATGGGGGGCAATGGGGGGCAATGGGGGTCAGTAGGGGGCAATGGGGGTCAATGGGGGTCTATGGGGGGCAATGGGGGTTAATGGGGGACAATAGAGGACAATGGGGGTCAGTGGGAGTCAATGGGGGGCAATGGGGGTCAATGGAGGTCTATGGGGGGCAATGGGGGGCAGTGGGAGGGACTGGGAGTCAATGGGGGGCAATGGGGGGCAATGGGGGTCAATGGGGGTCAGTGGGGGGGAGTGGGAGGAAATGGGGGTCAGTGGGGGTCAATGGGGGGGAGTGGGGGGCAGTGGGGGTCAATGGGGGGAGAATGGGGGTCAATAAGGGTCAGTGGGAGTCAATGGGAGTCAATGGGGGTCAATGGGGGGCAATGGGGGGGAGTGGGAGGCAATGGGGGACAATGGGGGTCAATGGGGGGCAATGGGGGGGAGTGGGAGGCAGTGGGGGTCAATGGGGGTCAATGGGGGTCAATGGAGGTCAGTGGGGGCAATGAGGGTTAATGGGGGTCAGTGGGGGTCAATGGGGGGCAATGGGGGGCAATGGGGGGCAATGGGGGTCAGTGAGGGTCTATGGGGGTCAATGGAGGTCTTTGGGGGGCAATGGGGGACAATGGGGGTCAATTGGAGTCAATGGGGGTCAATTCGGGGCAATGGGGGTCAGTGGGGGGGACTGGGAGTCAGTGGGAGTCAATGGGGGCAATGGGGGTCAATGGGGGGCAGTGGGTGTCAATGGGGGTCAATGGGGGTCAATGGGGGTCAATGGGGGGAAGTGGGGGTCAATGGGGGTCAATGGAGGTCAATGGGAGTCAATGGGGGTCAATGGGGGGCAATGGGGGTCTATGGGGGTCAATGGGGGCCAGTAGGGGTCAATGGGGGTCAATGGGGGTCTATAGGGGTCAATGGGGGAGAGTGGGAGGCAATGGGGGGGACTGGGGGTCAATGGGGGTCAATGGGGGTCAGTGAGGTCAACGGGGGGGACTGGGAGTCAGTGGGGGGTCAATGGGTGTCAATGGGGGGCAATGGAGTAAGTGGGAGTCAATGGGGGGGACTGGGAGTCAATGGGAGTCAATGGAGGTCAATGGGGGGCAATGGGGTCAGTGGGGGGGACTGGGAGTCAATGGGGATCAATGGGTGTCAATGGGGGTCAGTGGGGGGTAGTAAGGGGCAATGGAGAGGCAATGGGGTTAATGGGGGTCAGTAGGGGGCAATGGGGGGTTAATGGGGGGCAATGGGGGTTAATGGGGGTCAATGGGGGTCAGTGGGGGGCAATGGGGGTCAATGGGAGTCAATGGGGTGCAATGGGAGTTAATGGGGGGCAATGGGGTCAGTGGGGGGGACTGGGAGTCAATTGGGGTCAGTGGGAGTCAGTGGGGGTCTATGGGGGTCAATGGAGGTCTATGGGGGAGAGTGGGAGGCAATGGGGGTCAATGGGGTGCAATGGGAGTTAATGGGGGGCAATGGGGTCAGTGGGGGGGACTGGGAGTCAATGGGGGTCAATGGGGGTCAATGGGGGAGAGTGGGAGGCAATGGGGATCAATGGGGGTTAATGGGGGTCAATGGAGGTCTATGGGGGGCAATGGGGGTCAATGGGGGGCAGTGGGAGTCAATGGGGGTCAATGGGAGTCAATGGGGGTCAATGGGGGTCTATGGGGGTCAATGGGGGTCAATGAGGGTCAATGGGGGTCAATGGGGATCAATGAGGGTCAATGGGGGGCAGTGGGGGTCAATATGGTTAATGGGGGTGCAGCGCTGTGCAGCCGGAGTACGACTGAGCGTTCACTGCAGCACTGTGCTGCATGGGGGGCAATGGGGGGCAGGGGGGTCAATAGGGGGCAATAGGGGACAATAAGGGACAATGGGGGTCAATGGGGGTCAGTGGGGGTCAATGAGGGTCAATGGGAGTCAATGGGGGTCAATGGGGGGCAATGGGGTTAATGGGGGTCAGTAGGGGGCAATGGGGGTTAATGGGGGGCAATGGGGTCAATGGGGGACAATAGGGGACAATAGAGGACAATGGGGGTCAATGGGAGGCAATGGGGGTCAATGGGGGAGAGTGGGGGTCAATGGAGGTCTATGGAGGGCAATGGGGGTCAATGGGGGTCAATTGGAGTCAATGGGGGTCAATTCGGGCCAATGGGGGTCAATGGGGGGGACTGGGGGTTAGTGGGAGTCAATGGGGGTCAATGGGGGGCAATGGGGGCAATGGGGGTCTGTGGGGGTCAATGGAGGTCTATGGGGGCAATGGGGTCAGTGGGGGGCAGTGGGAGGCAATGGGGATCAATGAGGGTCAATGGGGGTCAGTGGGGGGGAGTGGGAGGCAATGGGGGTCAGTGGGGGTCAATGGGGGGCAATTGGGGTCAATGGGGGGCAATGGGGTTCAATGGGGGACAATGGAAGGCAATGGGGGGCAATGGGGGCAATGGGGGGCAATGGGGTCAATGGGGGTCAATGGGGGTCAATGGGGGTCAGTGGGGGGCAATGGGGGTCAATGGGGGGCAGTATGGGGGAGTGGGAGGCAATGGGGATCAATTGGGGGCAATGGGGGTTAATGGGGGTCAATGGGGGGAAGTGGGATGCAATGGGGGTCAGTGAGGGTTAATGGGGGTCAATGGGGGGCAATGGGGGTCAATGGGGGGCAGTGGGAGGCAATGGGGTTAATGGGAGTCAATGGGGGTCAGTGAGGGTTAATGGGGGTCAATGGGGGCAATGGGGGTCAATGGGGGGGAGTGGGGGGCAGTGGGAGTCAATGAGGGGCAATGGGGGAGAGTGGGAGGCAATGGGGGGGGACTGGGGGGCAATGGGAGTCAATGGGGGTCAATGGGGGGGAGTGGGGGTCAATGGGGCTCAATGGGGGTCAATGGTGGGCAATGAAGAGCAGTATGAGGGAGTGGGGGTCAATGGGGGTCAATGGGGGGCAGTGGGGGAGAGTGGGAGGCAATGGGGGTCAATGGGGGTCAATGGGAGGCAATGGGGGGCAGTGGGGGGCAATGGGAGTCAATGGGGGGCAATGGGGGGCAGGGGGGTCAATGGGGGACAATGGGGGTCAATGGGGGTCAATATGGTTAATGGGGGTGCAGCGCCGTGCAGCCGGAGTATGACTGGGCGTTCACTGCAGCACCGTGCTGCATGGGGGGCAATGGGGGGCAATGGGGGTCTATGGGGGTCAATGGGGGTCAATGGGGGGAACTGGGAGTCAATGGGGGGCAATGGGGGTCAATGGTGGTCAATGGGGGGGAGTGGGGGGCACTGGGGGTCAGTGGGAGTCAATGGGGGGCAGTATGGGGGAGTGGGAGGCAATGGGGAGCAATGGGGGTCAGTGGGGGGCAATGGGGGTTAATGGGGGTTAATGGGGTCAATTTGGATCAATGGGGGTCAATGCAGGGCAATGGAGGTCAATGGGGGTCAGTGGGGGTCAATGGGGGTCAATGGGGGTCAATGGGGGTCAATGGGGGAGAGTGGGAGGCAATGGGGGTCAGTGGGGGTCAATGGGGTCAATGGGGGTCTATAGGGGTCAATGGGGGGGAGTGGGAGGCAATGGGGGTCAGTGGGAGTCAATGGGGGTCAATGGAAGTCAGTGGGGGTCAATGTGGGGCCATGGGGGGCAGTGGGGGTCAATGGGAGTCAATGGTGGTCAATGTGGGGGAGTGGGAGGCAATGGGGGTCAGTGAGGGTTAATGGGGGTCAATGGGGGGCAATGGGGGTCAATGGGGGTCAGTGGGAGGCAATGGGGGCAATGGGGGTCAGTGGGAGGCAATGTGGTTAATGGGAGTCAATGGGGGTCAATGGGGGGCAATGGGGGTCAATGGGGGTAAATGGGGGTCAGTGGGAGTCAATGGGGGGGACTGGGAGTCAGTGGGAGTCAATGGGGGTCAATGGGGGGCAATGGGGTCAATGGGGGTCAGTGAGGGTCTATGGGGAGCAATGGGGTTAATGGGGGGCAATGGGGTCAATACGGGTCAATGGGGGGCAGTAGGAGGCAGTGTGGGGTAGTAGGGGACAATAAGGTCAATGGGGGGCAGTGGGGGGAAATGGGGGTCAGTGGGGGGCAAAGGGGGGCAATGGAGGGCAGTATGGGGGAGTGGAGGTCAATGGGGGTCAATGGGGGTCAGTGGGGGCTCTAAGAGGGGTCAATGGGGGTCAATGGGAGGCAATGGGGGGCAGTGGGGGGCAATGGGGGGCAGGGGGGTCAATGGGGGACAATGGGGGTCAATGGGGGTCAATATGGTTAATGGGGGTGCAGCGCCGTGCAGCCGGAGTATGACTGAGCGTTCACTGCAGCACCGTGCTGCATGGGGGGCAATGGGGGGCAATGGGGTCAATGGGGGTCAGTGGGGGTCAATGGGGGTCAATGGGGGGAACTGGGAGTCAATGGGGGGCAATGGGGGTCAATGGTGGTCCATTGGGGGAGTGGGGGGCACTGGGGGTCAGTGGGAGTCAATGGGGGGCAGTATGGGGGAGTGGGAGGCAATGGGGAGCAATGGGGGGCAGTGGGGGGCAATGGGGGTTAATGGGGGTTAATGGGGTCAATTTGGGTCAATGGGGGTCAATGCGGGGCAATGGAGGTCAATGGGGGTCAGTGGGGGTCAATGGGGTCAATGGGGGTCAATGGGGGTCAATGGGGTCAGTGGGGGGGAATGGGGGTCAATGGGAGTCAATGGGGGTCAGTGGGAGCCAATGGGGGTCAATGGGGGAGAGTGGGAGGCAATGGGGGTCAATGGGGGTCAATGGGGGAGAGTGGGGGGCAATGGGGTCAATGGGAGTCAATGGGGATCAGTGGGAGTCAATGGGTGGACTGGGAGTCAATGGGGGTCAATGGGGGAATATGGGGGGCAATGGGAGTCAATGGGGGCCAATGGGAATCAATGGGGGGGAGTGGGGGGCAATGGGGGTCAATGGGGTCAATGGGGGTTAATGGGGGTCAATGGGGGTCAATGGAGGTCAGTGGGGGCAATGAGGGTTAATGGGGGTCAATGGGAGGCAATGGGGGGCAATGGGGGACAATGGGAGGCAATGGGGGGCAATGGGGGGGAGTGGGAGGCAATGGGGGTCAGTGGAGGTCAATGGGGTCAATGGGGGTCTATAGGGGTCAATGGGGGGGAGTGGGAGGCAATGGGGGTCAGTGGGGGTCAATGGGGGTCAGTGGGAGTCAATGGGGGTCAATGGAAGTCAGTGGGGGTCAATGTGGGGCAATGGGGGGCAGTGGGGGTCAATGGGAGTCAATGGTGGTCAATGTGGGGGAGTGGGAGGCAATGGGGGTCAGTGAGGGTTAATGGGGGTCAATGGGGGGCAATGGGGGGCAATGGGGGTCAGTGGGAGTCAATGGGGGCAATGGGGGGCAGTGGGAGTCAATGGGGGCAATGGGGGTCAGTGGGAGGCAATGGGGTTAATGGGAGTCAATGGGGGTCAATGGGGGGGAGTGGGAGGCAATGGGGGGCAATGGGGGTCAATGGGGTTCAATGGGAGTCAATGGGAGTCAATTGGGGTCAGTGGGAGTCAGTGGGGGGGAGTGGGAGGCAATGGGGGGCAATGGGGTCAGTGGGGGACAATGTGTGTCAATGGGGGTCAATGGGGTCAATGGGGGTCAATGGGAGTCAGTGGGGGGCAATGGGAGTCAATGGGGGGGAGTGGGAGTCAATGGGGATGAATTGGGGGCAATGGGGGTCAATGGGGGTCAATGGGGGGGAGTAAGGAGGCAATGGGGGTCAGTGGGGGTCAATGGGGTCAATGGGGGTCAATGGGGGTCAATGGGGGTCAGTGGGGGGCAATGGGGGTCAATGGGAGTCAATGGGGAGGACTGGGGGTCAATGGGGGTCAATGGGGGTCAATGGGGGACAATGGGGTCAATGGGGGGGACTGGGAGTCAATGGGGATCAATGGGTGTCAATGGGGGTCAGTGGGGGGTAGTAAGGGGCAATGGAGAGGCAATGGGGTTAATGGGGGTCAGTAGGGGGCAATGGGGGGTTAATGGGGGGCAATGGGGGTTAATGGGGGTCAATGGGGGTCAGTGGGGGGCAATGGGGGTCAATGGGAGTCAATGGGAGTCAATTGGGGTCAGTGGGAGTCAGTGGGGGGGAGTGGGAGGCAATGGGGGTCAATGGGGGTCAATGGGGGAGAGTGGGGGGCAATGGGGTCAATGGGAGTCAATGAGGATCAGTGGGAGTCAATGGGGGGACTGGGAGTCAATGGGGGACAATGGGGATCAGTGGGGGTCAATGGGGGTCAATGGGGATCAGTGGGGGTCAATGGGGGTCAATGGGAGTCAATGGGGGGCAATGGGGGTCAATGGGGGGCAATGGGGGGCAATGGGGGTCAATGGGGTTAATGGGGGTCAGTGGGGCTCAATGGGGGTCAATGGGGGGCAGTGGGAGTCAATGGGAGTCAATGGGGGTCAGTGAGGGTCTATGGGGGTCAATGGGGGACAATGGGGGAGAGTGGGAGGCAATGGGGGGCAATGGAGGTCAATGAGGGGGAGTGGGGATCAATGGGGTCAATGGGGGTCAATGGGGTCAATGGGGATCAATAGGCTCAACGGAAAACAATGGGGCTCCATGGGATCAGTGGGGTCAATGGAGATCTATGGGGTCAATGGGGTCAATGGGGATCAATAGGCTCAATGGAAAACAATGGGGCTCCATGGGATCAGTGGGGTCAATGGAGATCTATGGGGTCAATGGGATCAATGGGGTCAATGGGGATCAATGGGGGTCAATGGGATCAATGGGGTCAATGGGATCAATGGGGTCAATGGAGTCAATGGGAAACAATGGGGCTCAGTGGGGTCAAGGGCTTCAATGGGGTCAATGGGATCAATTGGGATCAATGGGGATCAATGGGTTCAAAGGGGCTCAATGGGGATCCATGGGATCAATGGGGTCAATGGGATCATAGATCAACGGAGATCTATGGGGTCAATGGGGATCAATGGGGCTCAATGGGCTCAATGGGGCTCAATGTGGGTCCCAAACCCCCCATCTCCCCCCAATAAACCCCCCTTTATACCCCAAATGAACCGATTTGGGCCTTTTTCCCCCCAATGTGTGCTCACCCTGAGCAGCAGCTCGGCCATGTCCAGGCTGTTGCTCTCCACAGCTCTCAATAAGGCCGTGCACCCGCTTTTGGTGTCCTACAAACCCCAAATCCCCTTTAAATCACCCCAAAATCCAACCGACCAATCACAACACTCCCCCCCACCCACAGGCCACGCCCCCTTCAGGCCACGCCCCCATCAAGCCACGCTCCCCCCAAGGCCACGCCCCCATCCAGGCCACGCCCCCTTCAAGCCACGCCCACAGACCATGTGACACTGAATTTGCATGTCCCGTCCCTTATTTGCATGTCCCACCCCCTATTTGCATATCCAGTCCCTTTATTTGCATGCCCCGCCCCCTTGAACCAGACCCCGCCCACCTCCAACGCTCTGCTCCAATCCCACGCCCCCTATTTGCATGTCCCGCCCCCTATTTGCATACCCCGCCCCCCTCCAAGGCTATGCTCCAATCCCATGCCCTTCATTTGCATGCCCCGCCCCCTATTTTCCTGTCCCCAATTTGCATGCTTCGCCTCCTATTTGCATACCCAGCCCCCCTCCAAGGCTCTGCTCCAATCCCACGCCCTCTATTTGCATACCCCGCCCCCTATTTGCATACCCCGCCCCCTTGAGCCAGACCCCGCCCACCTCCAAGGCTTTGCTCCAATCCCACGTCCTCTATTTGCATACCCCGCCCCCTATTTGCATGCCCCGCCCCCTATTTGCATGCCCCGCCCCCTTGAGCCAGACCCCGCCCACCTCCAAGGCTCTGCTACAATCCCACGCCCCCTATTTGCATGTCCCGCCCCCTATTTGCATACACCGCCACCCTCACCGCTCTGCTCCAATCCCATGCCCTTTATTTGCATGCCCCTCCCCCTATTTGCATATCCCGAATTTGCATGCTTCGCCTCCTATTTGCATACCCAGCCCCCCACCAACGCTCTGCTCCAATCCCACGTCCCCTATTTGCATACCCTGCCCCCTATTTGCATGACCCCAATTTGCATGCCCTGCCCCTATTTGCATGCCCCGCCCCATTATTTGCATGCCCCGCCCCCCAAAGGTGTCGCTGTAATCACACACACTCCATTTGCATGCACCGCCCCCTTATTTGCATGCACCGCCCCCTTATTTACATGCGTCGCTCCCTTATTTGCATGTCCCGCCCCTCATTTACATACTCCGATCCCTCATTTGCATGTCCCGCCCCCTTATCTGCATGCACAGCCCCATTTGCATCCCCCGCCCCTCATTTGCATATCTCGCCCCTCATTTGCATGCACCGCCCCATTTGCATGCCCCGCCTCCTCTATTTGCATGTCCTGTCCCCTTATTTCCTTCCCCTGTCCTCCACTTGCACATCCCCCGCCCCTCATTTGCATATCATGCCCCTCAGTTGCATGCCCCGCCCCCTCATTTGCATGCTCTATACCCTCATTTGCATGCCCCGCCCCCTCATTACCGGCGCATCCACGTCAGCTCCGTGTTTGAGCAGCAGCTCCGTCATCTCGCGGCACCCGGAGCCAACGGCCACATGGAGCGGGGTCAGCCCTATAGACCCCATATAACCCCATAACCACCCCATAACCACCCTATAGACCCCATAACAACCCTATAGACCCCATAACAACCCCATAACCACCCCATAACAACCCCATAACAACCCTATAGACCCCATAACAACCCCATAACAACCCTATAGACCCCATAACAACCCTATAGACCCCATAACAACCCCATAACCACCCCATAACCACCCCACAACAACCCTATAACCCCATAAACCACCCCATAACCTCATAACCCCATAACCCTATAACCCCATAACCCACCCCATATAACCCCATATAACCCCATATCCCCCCATATAACCCCATATAACCCCATATCCCCCCATATAACCCCATATAACCCCATATCCCCCCATATAACCCCATATAACCCCATATAACCCCATATACCCCCATATAACCCCATATATCCCATATAACCCCATATCCCCCCATATAACCCATATAACCCCATATAACCCCATAACCCCATATAACCCCATATAACCCCATATAACCCCATATAACCCCATATAACCCCATATAACCCCATAACCCCATATAACCCCATATAACCCCATATAACCCCATATAACCCCATATAACCCCATATAACCCCATAACCCCATATAACCCCATATAACCCCATATAACCCCATATAACCCATATAACCCCATATAACCCCATATAACCCCATATACCCCATATAACCCCATATAACCCCATATAACCCCATATAACCCCATATAACCCAATACAGACCCCATATAACCCCATATAACCCCATATATCCCATATAACCCCATATAACCCATATAACCCCATATAACCCATATAACCCCATATAACCCCATATAACCCCATATAACCCCATATAACCCCATATAACCCATATAACCCCATATAACCCCATATAACCCCATATAACCCCATATAACCCCATATAACCCATAACCCCATATAACCCCATATAACCCCATATAACCCCATATAACCCATATAACCCCATATAACCCCATATAACCCCATATCCCCCCATATAACCCCATATAACCCCATATAACCCCATATAACCCCATATCCCCCATATAACCCCATATAACCCCATATAACCCCATATACCCCCATATAACCCCATATATCCCATATAACCCCAATACCCCCATATAACCCATATAACCCCATATAACCCATATAACCCCATATAACCCCATAACCCCATATAACCCCATATAACCCCATATAACCCCATATAACCCCATATAACCCCATATAACCCCATAACCCCATATAACCCCTATAACCCCATATAACCCCATATAACCCCATATAACCCCATATAACCCCATAACCCCAAATAACCCCATATAACCCCATATAACCCCATATAACCCATATAACCCCATATAACCCCATATAACCCCATATACCCCATATAACCCCATATAACCCCATAAACCCCATATAACCCCATATAACCCATATAACCCCATATAACCCAATACAGACCCCATATAACCCCATATAACCCCATATATCCCATATAACCCCATATAACCCATATAACCCCATATAACCCATATAACCCCATATAACCTCATATAACCCCATATAACCCCATATAACCCATATAACCCATATAACCCCATATAACCCCATATAACCCCATATAACCCCATATAACCCCATATAACCCCATATAACCCCATATAACCCATAACCCCATATAACCCCATATAACCCCATATAACCCCATATAACCCCATATAACCCATATAACCCCATATAACCCCTAATTAACCCCATATCCCCCCATATAACCCCATATAACCCCATATAACCCCATATACCCCCATATAACCCCATATATCCCATAAACCCCATATCCCCCCATATAACCCATATAACCCCATATAACCCATATAACCCCATATAACCCCATAACCCCATATAACCCCATATAACCCCATATAACCCCATAACCCCATATAACCCCATATAACCCCATATAACCCCATATAACCCCATATAACCCCATATAACCCCATAACCCCATATAACCCCATATAACCCCATATAACCCCATATAACCCCATATAACCCCATATAACCCATATAACCCCATATAACCCAATACAGACCCCATATAACCCAATATAACCCATATACCCCCATATAACCCATATAACCCCATATAACCCATATAACCCCATATAACCCCATATAACCCCATATAACCCCATATAACCCCATATAACCCCATATAACCCATAACCCATATAACCCCATATAACCCCATATAACCCCATATACCCCCATATAACCCCATATAACCCCATATAACCCATATACCCCCATATAACCCCATATAACCCCATATAACCCATATAACCCCATATAACCCCATATAACCCCATATAACCCCATAACCCCATATAACCCCATATAACCCCATATAACCCCATATAACCCATAACCCCATATAACCCCATATAACCCCATATAACCCCATATACCCCCATATAACCCCATATAACCCCATATAACCCCATATACCCCCATATAACCCATATAACCCATAACCCCATATAACCCCATATAACCCCATATAACCCCATATACCCCCATATAACCCCATATAACCCCATATAACCCCATATACCCCCATATAACCCCATATAACCCCATATAACCCCATATAACCCATATAACCCCATATAACCCCATATAACCCCATATAACCCCATATAACCCCATATAACCCCATATAACCCCATATAACCCCATATAACCCCATATAACCCATAACCCCATATAACCCCATATAACCCCATATAACCCCATATACCCCCATATAACCCCATATAACCCCATATAACCCCATATAACCCCATATAACCCCATATAACCCATATAACCCCATATAACCCCATATAACCCCATATAATCCCATATAACCCCATATAACCCCATATAACCCCATATAACCCCATATAACCCATATAACCCCATATAACCCCATATAACCCCATATAACCCATATAACCCCATATAACCCCATATAACCCCATATAACCCCATATAACCCCATATAACCCCATATAACCCCATATACCCCCATATAACCCCATATAACCCCATATACCCCCATATAACCCCATATAACCCCATATAACCCCATATACCCCCATATAACCCCATATAACCCCATATAACCCATATAACCCCATATAACCCCATATAACCCCATATAACCCCATATAACCCCATATAACCCATATAACCCCATATAACCCCATATAACCCCATATAACCCCATATAACCCCATATATCCCATATAACCCCATATAACCCCATATAACCCCATATAACCCATATAACCCCATATAACCCCATATAACCCATATAACCCCATATAACCCCATATAACCCCATATAACCCCATATAACCCCATATAACCCCATATACCCCCATATAACCCCATATAACCCCATATAACCCCATATAACCCATATAACCCCATATAACCCCATATAACCCCATATAACCCCATATAACCCCATATAACCCCATATAACCCCATATAACCCATATAACCCCATATAACCCCATATAACCCATATAACCCCCATATAACCCCATATAACCCCATATAACCCCATATAACCCCATATAACCCATATAACCCCATATAACCCCATATAACCCATATAACCCCATATAACCCAATACAGACCCCATATAACCCCATATAACCCCATATATCCCATATAACCCCATATAACCCATATAACCCCATATAACCCATATAACCCCATATAACCCCATATAACCCCATATAACCCCATATAACCCCATATAACCCCATATAACCCCATATAACCCCATATAACCCCATATAACCCCATATAACCCATAACCCCATATAACCCCATATAACCCCATATAACCCATATAACCCCATATAACCCCATATAACCCCATATCCCCCCATATAACCCCATATAACCCCATATAACCCCATATAACCCCATATAACCCCATATCCCCCCATATAACCCCATATAACCCCATATAACCCCATATACCCCCATATAACCCCATATATCCCATATAACCCCATATCCCCCCATATAACCCATATAACCCCATATAACCCATATAACCCCATATAACCCCATAACCCCATATAACCCCATATAACCCCATATAACCCCATATAACCCCATATAACCCCATATAACCCCATAACCCCATATAACCCCATATAACCCCATATAACCCCATATAACCCCATTTAACCCCATAACCCCATATAACCCCATATAACCCCATATAACCCATATAACCCCATATAACCCCATATAACCCCATATACCCCATATAACCCCATATAACCCCATATAACCCCATATAACCCCATATAACCCATATAACCCCATATAACCCAATACAGACCCCATATAACCCCATATAACCCCATATATCCCATATAACCCCATATAACCCATATAACCCCATATAACCCATATAACCCCATATAACCCCATATAACCCCATATAACCCCATATAACCCATATAACCCCATATAACCCCATATAACCCCATATAACCCCATATAACCCCATATAACCCCATATAACCCATAACCCCATATAACCCCATATAACCCATATAACCCCATATAACCCCATATAACCCCATATAACCCCATATAACCCCATATAACCCCATATAACCCATAACCCCATATAACCCCATATAACCCATATAACCCCATATAACCCCATATAACCCCATATAACCCCATATAACCCCATATAACCCATATAACCCCATATAACCCCATATAACCCCATATAACCCCATATAACCCCATATAACCCCATATAACCCCATATACCCCCATATAACCCCATATATCCCATATAACCCCATATCCCCCCATATAACCCATATAACCCCATATAACCCCATATAACCCCATATAACCCCATATAACCCCATATAACCCCATATAACCCATAACCCCATATAACCCCATATAACCCCATATAACCCCATATACCCCCATATAACCCCATATAACCCCATATAACCCCATATAACCCCATATAACCCCATATAACCCCATATAACCCATATAACCCCATATAACCCCATATAATCCCATATAACCCCATATAACCCCATATAACCCCATATAACCCCATATAACCCATATAACCCCATATACCCCCATATAACCCCATATAACCCCATATACCCCCATATAACCCCATATAACCCCATATAACCCCATATAACCCCATATAACCCCATATAACCCCATATACCCCCATATAACCCCATATAACCCCATATAACCCCATATAACCCATATAACCCCATATAACCCCATATAACCCATATAACCCCATATAACCCCATATAACCCCATATAACCCCATATAACCCATATAACCCCATATAACCCCATATAACCCCATATAACCCATATAACCCCATATAACCCCATATAACCCCATATAACCCCATATAACCCCATATAACCCCATATACCCCCATATAACCCCATATACCCCCATATAACCCCATATAACCCCATATAACCCCATATATCCCATATAACCCCATATAACCCCATATAACCCCATATAACCCCATATAACCCCATATAACCCCATATAACCCCATATATCCCCATATAACCCCATATAACCCCATATAACCCCATATAACCCCATATAACCCATATAACCCCATATAACCCCATATAACCCCATATAACCCCATATAACCCCATATAACCCCATATAACCCATATAACCCCATATAACCCCATATAACCCCATATATCCCCATATAACCCCATATAACCCCATATAACCCCATATAACCCCATATAACCCCATATAACCCCATATAACCCCATATAACCCCATAGCACCCCTATAACCCCATATAACCCCATATAACCCCATATAACCCCATATAACCCATATAACCCCATATAACCCCATATAACCCCATATAACCCATATAACCCCATATAACCCCATATATCCCATATAACCCCATATAACCCCATATAACCCCATATAACCCCATATAACCCCATATAACCCCATATAACCCCATATAACCCATAACCCCCCACTCACCCTCATAGTCCCTGGCTCCCATGATGCCTTTCGCCGCCCCCCCCCTCAGCAGCTCCTTCAGACACTCTGCTCGCCCCGCCCCCCCCTGACAGGCCAGATGTGCAGCACAGCGCCCCAAGCGGTCGGGGACGGAAGGGCAGGAACCGTGAGTCAATAGGAGGCGGACAAGGACCGGGTGACCCGTAATGACGGCCAGGTGCAGGGGGGTCTGCAATAAAGGGTATGGGGTGGGTATGGGGTTATGGGGGGGTATATAGGGGATATGGGGTTATGGGGTTATGGAGGATATGTTGTTATGGGGTTGTGGGGGGGTATATGGGGGATATGGGGTTCTTATAGGGGGATATGGGGTTACGGGGATATGGGGTTAGGGGGGATATGGGGTTATGGGGGGATATGGGGTTCTTATAGGGGGATATGGGGGATATGAAAGATATGGGGGATATGGGGGGATATGGGGAATATGGGGAGATATGGGTCTTCTGTGTGTCCCTATGAGTCCTTATGTGTCCCTATAGGGTCCCTATGGGGTCTATGGGGTCCCTATGTGTCCCTATGGGGTCTATGGGGTCCCTATGGGGTCTATGGGGTCTGTATGTGTCCCTATGGGGTCTATGGGGTCCCTATGGGGTCTATGGGGTCTGTATGTGTCCCTATGGGGTCTATGGGGTCCCTATGGGGTCTATGTGCCCCTATGTGTCCCTATGTGTCCCTATGTGTCCCTATGGGGTCTATGGGGTCCCTATCGGGTCTATGGGGTCTGTATGTGTCAATATGGGGTCTATGTGTCCCTATGTGTCCCTATGTGTCCCTATGGGGTCTATGGGGTCCCTATGGGGTCCCTATGGGGTCTATGTGTCCCTATGGGGGGATATGGGGGGATATATGGGGACGGAAGGGCAGGAACCGTGAGTCAATAGGAGGCGGACCAGGACCGGGTGACCCGTAATGACGGCCAGGTGAAGGGGGGTCTGCAATAGGATATAGGGGTTATATGGGGGGATATGGGGGGATATGGGGGGGATATGGGGGGATATGGGGGGATATGGGGGGATATAGGGGTCCCTATGGGGTCTATGGGGTCTCTATGTGTCCCTATGGGGTCTATGTCTCCCTATGGGGGTATATATGGGGGGATATATGGGGTTAGGGGGGATATGGGTCTTCTATGTGTCCCTATGGGTCCCTATGTGTCCCTATGGGGTCTATGGGGTCTCTATGGGTCCCTATGTGTCCCTATGGGAGGATATGGGGGGATATATGGGGGGATATATGGGGTTAGGGGGGATATATGGGTCTCTATGGGTCCCTATGGGTCCCTATGGGTCTCTCTGGGTCTCTATGGGTCCCTATGGGTCTCTATGGGGTCTCTATGGGTCCCTATGGGGTCCCTATGGGGTCTATGTGTCCCTATGGGGGGATATATGGGGGGGATATATGGGGTTAGGGGGGATATGGGTCTTCTATGTGTCCCTATGGGGTCTATGGGGTCTATGGGGTCCCTATGGGGTCCCTATGTGTCCCTATGTGTCCCTATGGGGTCTATGGGGTCTGTATGTGTCCCTATGGGGGGATATATGGGGGGATATATGGGGTTAGGGGGGATATATGGGTCTCTATGGGGTCCCTATGTGTCCCTATGTGTCCCTATGGGGTCTATGGGGTCCCTATGGGGTCTGTATGTGTCCCTATGGGTCCCTATGGGTCTCTATGGGTCTCTATGGGTCTCTATGGGGTCCCTATGGGTCTCTATGGGTACCTATGGGTCTCTATGGGTCCCTATGGGTCTCTATGGGTCTCTATGGGTCCCTATGGGTCTCTATGGGGTCCCTATGGGTCTCTATGGGTCCCTATGTGTCTCTATGGGTCCCTATGGGTCTCTATGGGTCCCTATGTGTCCCTATGGGTCTCTATGGGGTCCCTATGGGGTCTATGTGTCCCTATAGGGGGATATGGGGGGATATATGGGGACGGAAGGGCAGGAGCCGTGAGTCAATAGGAGGCGGACAAGGACCGGGTGACCCGTAATGACGGCCAGGTGGAGGGGGGTCTGCAATAGGATATAGGGGGTTAGGGGGGATATATGGGTCCCTATGGGTCCCTATGGGTCTCTATGGGTCTCTATGGGTCTCTATGGGTCCCTATGGGTCTCTATGGGTCTCTATGTGTCCCTATGGGGTCTATGTGTCCCTATGGGGTCTATGGGGTCCCTATGGGTCTCTATGGGTACCTATGGGTCTCTATGGGTCCCTATGGGTCTCTATGGGTCTCTATGGGTCCCTATGGGTCTCTATGGGGTCTATGTGCCCCTATGTGTCCCTATGTGTCCCTATGGGGTCTATGGGGTCCCTATGGGTCTCTATGGGTCCCTATTGGTCTCTATGGGTCCCTATGTGTCCCTATGGGTCTCTATGGGTCTCTATGTGTCCCTATGTGTCCCTATGTGTCCCTATGGGGGGATATGGGGTTATGGGGGGATATATGGGGACGGAAGGGCAGGAGCCGTGAGTCAATAGGAGGCGGACCAGAGCGGGGTGACCGGTAATGACAGCCAGGTGCAGGGGGGTCTGCAATAGGATATAGGGTTATATAGGGGGATATAGGGGGATATGGGGGGATATGGGGGGATATGGGGGGGGTATGGGGGGATATAGGGGGTTATGGGGGGATATGGGGGGGGTATGGGGGGATATGGGGGGATATAGGGGTGTATGGGGGGATACGGGGGGATATGGGGGGGGTATGGGGGGATATGGGGGGATATATGGGGTTAGGAGGTGGATATGGGGGGATATATGGGGGTGTATGGGGGGATATGGGGAGATATATGGGGGATATGGTTTTAGGGGGGATATATGGGTCTCTATGGGTCCCTATGGGTCCCTATGGGTCTCTATGAGTCTCTATGGGGTCTATGTGTCCCTATGGAGTCTATGGGGTCTATGGGGTCTATATGTCCCTATGTGTCCCTATGTGTCCCTGTTTGTACCTGTCTCATCCTGTTGTAGACGTCGATGTTGCACCGTCCCTTCATGAACAGAGCGAGGAGGAGCCGGGTCACAGGAACCGAACCGTGAGCCACCGCGATGTGCAGAGCGCTGACGGGGCACACGGGGTCACGGGGTCACACGGGGTCACATGGGGTCAGGGGGTCACATGGGGTCATGGGGTCACATGGGGTCACGGGGTCATATGGGGTCACATGGGGTCATGGGGTCAGGGGGGTCACATGGGGTCAGGGGGGTCACAAGGGGTCATGGGGTCACATGGGGTCAGGGGGTCACATGGGGTCACGGGGTCACATGGGGTCACATGGGGTCATGGGGTCACATGGGGTCACACGGGGTCATGGGGTCACCAGGGGGTCATGGGGTCAGGGGGTCACATGGGGTCACAAGGGGTCATGGGGTCACACAAGGTCACCGGGGGTCATGAGGTCACAGGAGGTCATGGGGTCACACGGGGTCACACGGGGTCATGGCGTCACCGGGGGGTCAGGGGGTCACATGGGGTCATGGGGTCACCGGGGGTCACCAGGGGTCACAAGGGGTCAGGGGGTCAGGGGGTCACATGGGGTCATGGGGTAACAAGGGGTCATGGGGTCACATGGGGTCAGGGGGTCAAGGGGGTCACCGGGGGTCACAAGGGGTCATGGGGTCACATGGGGTCATGGGGTTACAAGGGGTCATGGGGGTCACCGGGGGTCACAAGGGGTTGGGGGGTGAGGGGGGGTCACATGGGGTCACAAGGGGTCATGGGGTCACATGGGGTCAGGGGGTCACAGGGGGTCATGGGGTCACAGGGGGTCATGGGTTCATGGGGTCACATGGGGTCACATGGGGTCACATGGGGTCACATGGGGTCACAAGGGGTCATGGGGTCACATGGGGTCATGGGGTCACAAGGGGTCATGGGGTCACATGGGGTCAGGGGGTCACAGGGGGTCATGGGGTCACAGGGGGTCATGGGTTCATGGGGTCACATGGGGTCACATGGGGTCACAAGGGGTCATGGGGTCACATGGGGTCATGGGGTCACAAGGGGTCATGGGGTAAGGGGGGTCACATGGGGTCATGGGGTCGCATGGGGTCATGGGGTCACCGGGGGGTCACTGGGGGTCACAAGGGGTCACAAGGGGTCAGGGGGTCACAAGGGGTCATGGGGTCACTGGGGGGTCACATGTGGTCACAAGGGGTCAGGGGGTCACATGGGGTCACATGGGGTCAGGGTGGTCACATGGGGTCACATGGGGTCACAAGGGGGGGGTCATGGGGTCAGGGGGGGTCACCGGGGTCACAAGGGGTCATGGGGTCACGGGGGGTCACCGGGGGTCACAAGTGGTCAGGGGGTCACATGGGGTCATGGGGTTACCGAGGGTCACATGGGGTCATGGGGTCACAAGGGGTCAGGGGGTCACCGGGGGTCACATGGGGTCATGGGGCCAGGGGGGTCACATGGGGTCACATGGGGTCACGAGGTTACATGGGGTCATGGGGTCACAAGGGGGTCATGGGGTCACATGGGGTCACGGGGTCACATGGGGTCAGGGGGTCACAAGGGGTCATGGGGTCAGTGGGGTCACATGGAGTCACAAGGGGTCAGGGGGTCACATGGGTTCAGGGGGTCACATGGGGTCATGGGGTCACATGGGGTCACGGGGTCACAAGGGGTCATGGGGTCAGTGGGGTCACATGGGGTCACAGGGGTCATGGGGTCATGAGGTGACATGAGGTCACAAGAGGTCACGGGGGGTCATAGGGGTCAGGGGGGCATTGGGGGGGAATGGGGTTATGGGGGGACAATGGGGTCAATAGGGACATTGGGGTTAATGGGGACTATAAGATCAATGGGGACATTGGGGTCAATGGGGTCCATGGGGACATTGGGGTCTATGGGGACATTGGGGTTAATGGGAACTGTAAGATCAATGGGGACATTGGGGTCCATGGGGTCAATGGGGACAATAGTATGAATGGGGACAATGGGATCAATGGGGACATTGGGGTCAATGGGGACATTGGGGTCTATGGGGGTATTGGGGTCCATGGGGACAATGGGGTCAATGGAGACAATAGGATCAATGGGGACCAGGGGGAAGCAATGGGGGCAATGGGGACATTGGGGGGCAATGGGGTTCCATGGGGACACTGGGGTCCATGGGATCAATGGGGTCAATGGGGGCAATAGGATCAATGGGGACATAGGGGACAATAGGATCAATGGGGTCAATGGGGACAATAGGATGAATGGGGACACTGGGGTCAATGGGAACAATGGGAACAATAGGATCAATGGGGATATTGGGGTCAATGGGGTCAATGGGGACATTGGGGTCAATGGGGTCAATAGGATCAATGGGGACATTGGGGTCAATGGGAACAATAGGATCAATGGGGACATTGGGGACACTGGGGTCAATGGGAACAATAGGATCAATGGGGACATAGGGGACAATAGGATGAATGGGGACATAGGGGTCAATGGGAGACAATGGGGTCCATGGGGACACTGGGGTCAATGGGGTCAATGGCGACAATGGGGTCAATGGGAACAATAGGATCAATGGGGACATAGGGGACAATAGGATCATTGGGGTCAATGGGGACAATAGGATGAATGGGGATACTGGGCTCAATGGGGACACTGGGGGTCAATGGGGTCCATGGGGACATTGGGGTCTATGGGGGTATTGGGGTCCATGGGGGACCATAGGATCAATGGGGTCCATGGGGACATTGGGGTCTATGGAGGTATTGGGGTCCATGGGGACATTGGGGACAATAGGATCAATGGGGTCCATGGGGACAATGGGGTCAATGGGAACTATAGGATGAATGGGGACCATAGGATCAATGGGGTCCATGGGGACACTGGGGTCAATGGGGACATTGGGGTCTATGGGGACATTGGGGTCAATGGGGTCAATAGGGACATTGGGGTCAATGGGAACAATAGGATCAATGGGGATATTGGGGTCAATGGGGTCCATGGGAACATTGGGGTCTATGGGGGTATTGGGGTCCATGGGGGACTATAGTATCAATGGGGTCCATGGGGACACTGGGGTCAATGGGAACAATAGGATCAATGGGGACATAGGGGACAATAGGATCATTGGGGTCAATGGAGACAATAGGATGAATGGGGACATTGGGGTCAATGGGAACAATAGTATGAATGGGGACATAGGGGACAATAGGATGAATGGGGACACTGGGGTCAATGGGGTCAATGGGGACAATAGGATGAATGGGGACATTGGAGTCAATGGGGACAATAAGTATGAATGGGGACAATAGTATGAATGGGGACAATGGGATGAATGGGGACAATAAGATGAATGGGGACAATAAGATGAATGGGGACAATGGGATGAATGGGGACAATAAGATGAATGGGGACAATAAGATGAATGGGGACAATGGGATGAATGGGGACAGTGGGATGAATGGGGACAATAGGATGAATGGGGACAATAGGATGAATGGGGACATTGGAGTCAATGGGGACAATAAGTATGAATGGGGACAGTGGGATGAATGGGGACAATAAGATGAATGGGGACAATGGGATGAATGGGGACAATAGGATGAATGGGGACAATGGGATGAATGGGGACAATAAGATGAATGGGGACAATGGGATGAATGGGGACAATAAGATGAATGGGGACAATGGGATGAATGGGGACAATAAGATGAATGGGGACAATAAGATGAATGGGGACAATGGGATGAATGGGGACAATGGGATGAATGGGGACAATAAGTATGAATGGGGACAATAGTATGAATGGGGACAATGGGATGAATGGGGACAATAGGATGAATGGGGACAATAAGATGAATGGGGACAATGGGATGAATGGGGACAATGGGATGAATGGGGACAATAAGATGAATGGGGACAATGGGATGAATGGGGACAATAGTATGAATGGGGACAGTGGGATGAATGGGGACAATGGGATGAATGGGGACAATAGGATCAATGGGGTCCATGGGGACATTGGGGACATTGGGGTCAATGGGTAAATTGGGGTCAATGGGGGCAATAGGATCAATGGGGACAATGGTGTCAATAGGGACATTGGGGACATTGGGGTCTACGGGGGTATTGGGGTCCATGGGGACATTGGGGTCAATGGGGTCCATGGGGTCCATGGGGGCAATGGGGATATTGGGGTCAATGGGGTCCATGGGGACATTGGGGTCTATGGGGACAATAGGATGAATGGGGACAATGGGGACATTGGGGTCAATGGGGACACTGGGGTCAATGGGAACAATGGGAACAATAGGATCAATGGAGATATTGGGGTCAGTGGGGTCCATGCAGACATTGGGGTCTATGGGGACAATAGGATCAATGGGGTCAATGGGGACAATGGGGTCAATGGGAACTATAGGATGAATGGGGACAATAAGATGAATGGGGACAATAAGATGAATGGGGACGCCCGGGGTTACTCCCGGTCAAGCCGAAGCCCCGCCCACTGCAGAGAAATTCCCGTAAGGGGGCGTGGCCTCCGCGGTGACGTCACGAGGAAGCAGCCAATAGGGGCGGAGCCGAGGGGTGGGGAGTTCCCGCCAAGGAGAGGGGGATTCCCCCGTGGGGTGGGGGGGGGACAGGGGGGGGAGCGACGGACGGAGGGAGGGGGAACATTGGAAGCGACAGAGGGGGGAATGAGGGGGGTCTATGGGGGATTATAGGGGGATATGGGGGGATATGGGGGGATATGGGGGGGATATGGGGAATATGGGGGAGTTATGGGGGATATGGGGGGTCTATGGGGGATATAGGGGGATATGGGAGGATATGGGGGATATGGGGGGTCTATGGGGAATATGGGGGAGTTATGGGGGATATGGGGGGTCTATGGGGGATATGGGGGGATATGGGGGGATATGGGGGATATGGGGGGTCTATGGGGGATATGGGGGGATATGGGGGATATGGGGGGTCTATGGGAGATATGGGGGGGTCTATGGGGGGATATGAGGGATATAGAGGGGATATGGGGGGATATAGGGGGGATATAGGGGGATATAAGGGGGATAAGGGGGATATGGGGGGATATGGGGGGATATAAGGGGGATATAAGGGGCATAAGGGGGGATATAGGGGAGATATAGAGGGATATGGGGGAATATAGGGGTCTATGGGGGATTATAGGGGGGATATGGGGAGGATATGGGGGATATAGGGGGGATATGGGGGTCTATGGGGGATATAGAGGGAATATAAGGGGGATATAAGGGGGATATGGGGGGTCTATGGGGAATATGGGGGGGTTATGGGGGATATGGGGGGTCTATGGGGGGATATGAGGGATATAGAGGGGATATGGGGGGATATAGGGGGGATATAGAGGGTTATGGGGGATTTGGGGGGGATATAGGGGGAATATGGGGGGGTTATGGGGGATATGGGGGAGATAAGGGGGATATAGGGGGGATATGGGGGATATAGGGGGGATATAGGGGGATATGGGGGGATATAGGGGTCTATGGGGGATATAGGGGGATATAGGGGTCTATGGGGGATAAGGGGGGGATGAAGGGGGGATAAGGGGAATATGGGGGATATAGGGGGGGAAAAGGGGGATATGGGGCATATATGGGGAATATGGGGGGGGTATGGGGGATATAGAGGGGATATGGGGGGATATGGGGGGGATATAAGGGGGATATGTGGGGTCTATGGGGGGATATAAGGGGATATGGGGGGATATGGGGGATATAGGGGGGATATGGAGGGGTTATAGGGGAGATAAGGGGGAAATGGGGGGATATGGGGGTGATATAGGGGGATATGGGGGAATATAGGGGTCTATGGGGGATTATAGGGGGGATATGGGGAGGATATGGGGGATATGGGGGATATAGGAGGGATATGGGGGGGATATGGGGGGTTATGGGGGATATAGAGGGGATATGGGGTGATATAAGGGGGATATAAGGGGATATGGGGGGTCTATGGGGAATATGGGGGGGTTATGGGGGATATGGGGGGGTCTATGGGGGGATATGAGGGATATAGAGGGGATATGGGGGGATACAGGGGGGATATAGAGGGTTATGGGGGATTTGGGGGGGATATAGGGGGAATATGGGGGGCTATGGGGGGATATAAGGGGGATAAGGGGGATATGGGGTGTCTATGGGGAATATGGGGGAGATAAGGGGGATATAGGGGGGATATGGGGGGATATAGGGGGATATGGGGGATATAGGGGGATATAAGGGGGATATAGGGGTCTATGGGGGATAAGGGGGGGATGAAGGGGGGATAAGGGGAATATGGGGGATATAGGGGGGGAAAAGGGGGATATGGGGCATATATGGGGAATATGGGGGGGTTATGGGGGATATAGAGGGGATATGGGGGGATATGGGGGAGATAAGGGGGATATAGGGGGGATATAGGGGGATATGGGGGGGATATGGGGGATATGGGGGGGTTATGGGGAAATATAGGGGGGATATGGGGGGTATATGGGGAATATGGGGGGGTTATGGGGGGGTCTATGGGGGGATATGAGGGATATAGAGGGGATATGGGGGGATATAGGGGGGATATAGGGGGGATATGGGGGATTTGGGGGGGATATAGGGGGATATGGGGGGATATGGGGGGGTTATGGGGGATATAGGGGAGATATGGGGGGGATAAGGGGGATATAAGGGGGTTATGGGGGGGTCTATGGGGGATATAGAGGGGATATGGGGGTTTTAATGGGGTCTGTATGTGGTCTATGGGGTTTTAATGGGGTCAGTGGGGTTTAAATGGGGTTAATGGGGGATTTAATGGGGTCTCTATGGGGTCTCTATGGGGGATTTAATGGGGTCTCTATGGGGTCTATGGGGGATGTTAATGGGGTCTCTATGGGGTCTCTATGGGGGATTTAATGGGGTCTCTATGGGGTCTCTATGGGGGATTTAATGGGGTCTCTATGGGGTCTCTATGGGGGATGTGGGGGATTTAATGGGGTCTCTATGGGGTCTCTATGGGGGATTTAATGGGGTCTCTATGGGGTCTCTATGGGGGATGTTAATGGGGTCTCTATGGGGTCTGTGGGGGATTTAATGGGGTCTCTATGGGGTCTCTATGGGGACCCATAACGGAGGGAGTTAATGGGGTCAATATGGGGTCAGTGGGGGATGTTAATGGGGTGGGAGGGTGTCTCATTACAGGGGGGGTCTAATTAAAGGGAGGGGATGTCTCATTATTGGGGGGGGTCTAATTAAAGGGGAGGATCTAATTAAATAGGGGGGGGTCTAGTTAAATAGGGGGGGTCTAATTAATGGGGGGGGTCTAATTAAATAGGGGGGTGTCCCATTAAAGGGGGGGGGTCTAATTAAATAGGGGCGGTCCCATTGAAGGGGGGGGTCTAATTAAATGGGGGGGGGGTCTCATTAAAGGGGGGGGTCCAATTAAATAGGGGGGGTCTAATTAAATGGGGGGGGGTCTCATTAATGGGGGGGGTCCCATTGAAGGGGGGGGTCTAATTAAATGGGGGGGTCTCATTAAATTGGGGGGGGGTCTAATTAAAGGGGGGGGTCTAATAAAATGGGGGTGTCCCATTAAAGGGGGGGGTCTAATTAATGGGGGGGGGTCCCATTGAAGGGGGGGGCCTAATTAAATAGGGGGGGGTCTAATTAAAGGGAGGGGGGGGTCTAATTAATGGGGGGGTTCTCATTAAAGGGGGGGGTCTAATTAAATGGGGGGGGTCTCATTAGTGGGGGGGGTCCCATTGAAGGGGGGGCTCTAATAAAATGGGGGGGGTCTCATTAAAAAGGGGGGGTCTAATTAAATAGGGGGGGTCCCATTAAAGGGGGGGGGTCTAATTAATGGGGGGGGGTCCCATTGAAGGGGGGGTGTCCCATTAAAGGGGGGGGGGGTCTAATTAATGGGGGGGTTAATTAAATAGGGGGGGTCCCATTGAAGGGGGGGGGTCCCATTAAAAGGGGGGGGTCTAATTAAATGGGGGGGGTCTAATTAAATAGGGGGGGTCTAATTAAAGGGGGGGGGGTCTAATTAAATAGGGGAGGGTCTAATTAAATGGGGGAGGGTCTAATTAAATGGGGGAGGGTCTAATTAAAGGGGGGGGGTCTAATTAAATAGGGAGGGGTCCCATTAAAGGGGGGGTGTCCCATTGAAGGGGGGGGTCTAATTAAATAGGGGGGGGTCCCATTAAAGGGGGGGTGTCCCGTTAAAGGGGGGGGTCTAATTAAATAGGGGGGGGTCTCATTAAAGGGGGGGGTCTAATTAAATGGGGGGGTCTCATTAATGGGGGGGGTCCCATTGAAGGGGGGGGTCTAATTAAATGGGGGGGTCTAATTAAATAGGGGGGGGTTCCATTAAAGGGGGGGTGTCCCATTAAAGGGGGGGGGTCTAATTAAAGGGGGGGGTCTAATTAAATAGGAGGGGGTCTAATTAATGGGGGGGTCTCATTAAAGGGAGGGGGGGTCTAATTAAATAGGGGGGGGTCTAATTAAATGGGGGGGGGGTCTAATTAAATATGGGGGGTCCCATTGAAGGGGGGGGTCTAATTAAATAGGGGAGGGTCTAATTAAATGGGGGGGTTCTAATTAAATGGGGGGGGGGTCTAATTAAATAGGGGGGTCTAATTAAATAGGGGGGGGGTCCCATTAAATGGGGGGTGTCCCATTAAAGGGGGGGGTCTAATTAAATAGGGGGGGGTCTAATTAAATGGGGGGGTTCTAATTAAAGGGGGGGGGTCTAATGAAATGGGGGGGGGTCTAATGAAATGGGGGGGGGTCCCACTTACGTGTCCCCATCCTCGTCCTGCCGGGTGGCGGCTGCGATGGCTGCGGCCAATTGAGTTGAGGGGAGGGGGGGGGGCAAAGCTTCCATGGGGGGGGGGCGAGGGAAGGGACCCCCCCCCAATAAGGAGATATAAGGGGGGGGGGGGGGAATGAAAGTCGATGGAGCCCCGGGTAATAAAGGTAATGGGAGCTCGTCCAGCAGGCCGCTCGTCCAGCAGGCCTGGAAATAAGGGGGGGGGGGGTTAAAGATGGGGGGGGGGTTATGGGGGGGCTATGGGGGATATAGGGGGGCTATGGGGGGGCTATGGGGGATTTAGGGGGGTCTATGGGGGATATACGGGGTTATGGGGGGGTCTATGGGGTATATAGGGGGATATGGGGGAGATATGGGGGATATAGGGGGAATATACGGGGTTATGGGGGGGTCTATGGGGGATATAGGGGGGATATGGTGGATATAGGGGGGATATGGGGGATATAGGGGGGATATGGGGAGGATATGGAGGATATAGGGGGAATATACGGGGTTATGGGGGGGTCTATGGGGATATATGGGGGTTTATGGGGGATATAGGGGGATATGGGGGGTATATGGGGGGATATAGGGGGGATATAGGGGGTATAGGGGGTATATGGGGGGTCTATGGGGGATATAGGGGGGTTATGGGGGATATAGGGGGGATATGGGGGGGATATGGGGGATATAGGGGGGATATGGGGGAGATATGGGGGATATAGGGGGAATATACGGGGTTATGTGGGGGTCTATGGGGGATATATGGGGGTTTATGGGGGATATAGGGGGATATGGGGGGATACGGGGAATATGGGGGGATATACGGGGTTATGGGGGGGTTTATGGGGGATATAGGGGGGATAAGGGGATCTATGGGGAATATAGGGGGGATATGGGGGGGCTATGGGGGATATAGGGGGGATATGGGGGATATAGGGGGATATACGAGGTTATGGGGCGGTCTATGGGGGATATAGGGGGGTATAGGGGGTATATGGGGGGTCTATGGGGGATATAGGGGGGTTATGGGGGATATAGGGGGGATATGGGGGGTATATGGGGGATATAGGGGGGCTATGGGGGGTCTATGGGGGATATAGGGGAATATAGGGCGGCTATGGGGGATATAGGGTGGATATGGGGGTCTATGGGGTATATAGGGGGATATAGGGGGATATGGGGGATATAGGGGGGATATACAGGGTTATGGGGGGGTCTATGGGGGATAATAGGGGGATATGGGGGGTATATGGGGGATATAGGGGGGATATGGGGGTTTATGGGGGATATAGGGGGATATGGGGGATATAGGGGGAATATACGGGGTTATGGGGGGTCTATGGGGGATATATGGGGGTTTATGGGGATATAGGGGGGATATGGGGGGTCTATGGGGGTTCTATGGGGGATATATGGGGGATATGGGGGGTCTATGGGGGATATATAGGGGATAAGGGGGGTCTATGGGGGATATAGGGGGGATATGGGGGATAAGGGGGGTCTATGGGGGATATAGGGGGAATATACGGGGTTATGGGGGGGTCTATGGGGGATATATGGGGGTTTATGGGGGATATAGGGGGATATGGGGGATATAAGGGGATATGTGGGGATATGGGGGATATAGGGGGGATATAGGGGGGCTATGGGGGATATATGGGGGATATAGGGGGGATATGGGGGATATTGGGAGTTATGGGTGGGATAAGGGGGGATATGGGGTGGTTATGGGGGGTCTATGGGGATATAGGGTGGATATGGGGGTCTATGGGGGATATGGGGGGTATATGGGGGATAGGGGATATGGGGGGGATATACGGCGTTATGGGGGGTCTATGGGGATATATGGGGGTTTATGGGGGATATAGGGGGATATGGGGGGTATATGGGGGATATGGGGGGATATACGGGGTTATGGGGAATTTATGGGGGATATAGGGGGGGTATAGGGGGGTCTATGGGATTTATAGGGGGGATATGGGGGATATAGGGGGATATATGGGGATATAGGGGGGCTATGGGGGATATATGGGGGATAAGGGGGGTCTATGGGGGGATATAGGGGGATATGGGGGGGTCTATGGGGGATATAGGGGGGGTTATGGGGGATATAGGGGGGATATGGGGGGTCTATGGGGGATATAGGGGGGATAAGGGGGGTCTATGGGGGGGTCTATAGGGGATATATGGGGGATATGGGGGGTCTATGTGGGGGGTCTATAGGGGATATATGGGGGGTATGGGGGGTCTATGGGGGGGTCTATAGGGGATATATGGGGGGTATGGGGGGTCTATGGGGGGGTCTATAGGGGATATATGGGGGGTATGGGGGGTCTATGGGGTTTATAGGGGGGATAAGGGGGATATGGGGGGGTTATGGGGGGGTCTATGGGGATATAGGGGTTGGTTAAAGGGGTAGGGGTGGGTTCCAAGGGGGGGTCCCATAGGTGGTGATTAACATTGGGGAGGGGGGGTCCCATAGGGGGTTGGTTAAAGGGGTGGGGGGGGGTCCCAAAGGGGGGGTCCCATAGGAGGTGATTCAGGTTGGGGAGGGGGGGGTCATGGGGGGGGTCCCATAGGGGATTAGTTAAAGGGGTGGGGGGGGTCCCAAAGGGGGGGTCCCATAGGAGGTGATTCAGGTTGGGGGGGGTGGTCCCGGGGGGGGGTCCCATAGGAGGTGATTAAGGGGGAGTTATGGGGGGGGTCCCATAGGGGGTTGGTTACAGGGGTAGGGGGGGGGCCCCAAGGGGGGGGTCCCAAGGGGGGGGTCCCATAGGGGTTTGGTTAAAGGGGGGGGTCCCAAGGGGGGGTCCCATAGGTGGTGATTAAGGTTGGGGGGGGTCCCAAGGGGGGGGTCCCATAGGGGGTTGGTTAAAGGGGGGGGTCCCAAAGGGGGGGGCCCCATAGGAGGTGATTAAGGTTGGGGGGGGTCCCAGCTCTTCCTTACCTGTACAGATCGTGGGGGGGGGGGTCCTTCCTCTTCTCCCCCCCCCCATAGGAGGACTTCCGGGTTCT